>NW_010198470.1:9390-9602 GCF_000695765.1 Mesitornis unicolor
CCCTTGTCCAGATCATTGATAAAGATGTTAAACAGGACTGGCCCCAAAACAGAGCCCTGGGGAACACTGCTTGTGACTGGTTGCCAACTGGATTTAGTGTCATTCACCACAACTCTCTGTGCTCAGCCATCCAGCCAGTTTTTAACACAGCAAAGCATATGTCCATCCAAGCCATACCCAACCATCTTCTCCAGGGGGATGCTGTGGGAGAC
>NW_010198471.1:0-11321 GCF_000695765.1 Mesitornis unicolor
ATATATTACATGTATTATTATAATTTATTGTTATTACTTGTGGTTTACTATTAAAAAAAAGCAAGATTTGCCCAGTCAATCTGGTATTAACCCTTCATCTCAGTCTCTTGCAGATCTGTGCCTTAGCCTCTCTCCTAATGGATGATATCTAGTAACCCTGGTCAAAGGTTTTAGGTCAGACCTTTTGTCAAGCCCTGCTGTGACAAGACAAGAAATAATGGTGTTAAACTGAGGAAGGGTAAATTTAGGCTGCATATAAGGAATTACAAGCATTACATTACATTTACAAGGGTGTGTAGCAATAGGACAAGGGGCAATAGTTTTAAATTAGAGCAGGGTAGATTTAGATTAGACATTAGGAAGAAGTTCTTTATGATGAGGGTGGTGAAACATTAGAACAGGTTGCCCAGAGAGGTGGTAGAGGCCTCATGCCTGGAAACAGTCATGGTCTGACTGGACAAGAGTCTGAGCAACCTGGTCTAGTTGATGATGTCCTCGCTCATGGAAGGAGAGTTGGACATGATGACCTCAAAATGTCCCTTCTAATCCAAAGCATGTTTTGATTCTATGATCTCTATTCGAAGTATCCCCCACCAGGCCCTCACACATCATGAGAGTGGACTTACACCCATTAGTATATTTCATCTGCTCATGGGGAATGCCAGAAGCTAAGAGGTCCCTTTAATGATTTACAGGCAGATTAATTAACTTTTGAGAAGTTAATTAATTTTTATGCTGACTTTGGTATCCAGATACCACGCTAAGATAAGATCTTCAGGAATTTTATGACAAAGGTCAATTGTTAGAGTTAGCTGCTAGGATATGTAACATGAAAATTTCGTTTTATCTGTTATATGAAGTTGCACAATAGTGATAAGCTCCAACTTTGAGTTATCATTTATCATCACTGAAGAACATTATAATTACTCTTATGTTGTACTGGGACCCAGCGTTCTCAGTATTTTTGGTGATATTTAAAAGAGAGACAAGAAAAATTCTTTCCACTCAAACCTTACAAAAATTTTATGTTCTACAACATTTAGAGAGCAGTAATAAACAAAACCCAGGAAAAGGAAGCCCTCAGTTTTCACAGGCAACTATTTTACCTTTTGAGTAATTACTTGGAAAACAAGTTCTTGCATGCACGTTCCTGTGAAACTTTTCCACAGTAGTAAGCAGGCACATGAAAATAGAATGACTATGTCATTCTAGAATGTATTACTGTTTAAAGAATTAAAAAAATGTATTTTCAAAGTGACTTTCAAGGTCAGTGGTCAACAAAGCATTTCTTTAGTTGCAATGATAAAAAACAGCTTCTAATTAATAATGTTTACTACTGTTTACATTGTTCAGTAATAAGTTTTTAGAGACCTAATTAAATCTACTTTTATTAATAAAATATTTAATCTATATTACGCTTTGTGGAGCGCTGTTTGTGTAGTATTTAAAAATCAGTACTTTAAAATAAAAAGTATTTTTATATATTTATAAAGATTACTACATCATCTATAGTTACAAAATCGTAAGAATAAGCTTGCTTCTAAATGAAAAGTTATACTCAGAATGTAAAAAATGGAATTCATATGAGGCCAGGTACCACACTGTTTCAGTCAAAATAGAATGAAATCTTAGTTTATAACTATCCTAGTTTCACTGGGATAGAATCATAGAATCAGTTTACCATTCAGGAAAGAGTCGTTGGGTGATAGAACAACTGTTTAAACAATTACAATAACCTAAACAGTTATATTTTCTCAACATTTTAATAGTACTGTTAGTACCCAAAATGTTAATGTTAGTCTTTTAAGAGACTACCTTTTAAAGGCTTATGGAAACATGTGGCATAGCTTGTATCTATGTATTATTTTTCATTTCTAGTTCTCACAGACATGAAGAAAAGTATGAAAGTGTAACACAGGTGTGTTAGGACTCCTGAAGGCAGGAGTCAATGAATGACAACCTGAATAGATTTATTTTAAAAGCAGTACAAATATGTTTGCAAATTCCATGATGATGTCATATTCCTATAGAATGGCATCATTTCACTTTTTTCATTGTCATGGGAGTTTAACTTTGCTGGTTACGTTCAGCTATCATTCAAGCCTTTCTGATAAAATAGCACATTTAAATCATAGATGAAAAGCCTTTGAAAACAAAGTAGTAATCTAGTAAGTCTATTGCTAATTTATAGTTCAGTTTGTTTAATATTGATATTTTCACTGTTTCCCCTTTACTCTTCCTTTGTAGAACAACATGCATTATTTCCTGTTAAGTGGTTCAGTCTTGACTGAAATACTGTAGATGGCACTGCAGAGCATAGGAAAAATATTTATTTTAAAAACTAAAGTCACTCCTTTATTGTTCACATTACTGTATAGTAGGTACAAGCATAAATAAAAAATTATTCCTGAAATTTCAGGATCTTTTAAAGGATCATTTCAGAATGTGGCTAATTAGATCAAATCATGTGAAATGTACTATGAAACACATCTTAAAAGCTTTGTAAAATCAAATATGCTCTCTCTTTCATCTCAGCTGTGGGTCACTGTGCCTCTCCCAGCCATACAGCCCTACCTACTCAACCTTTGCACATTCCTTATCATTATTCAGCATCAACACTGCTTATAAAAAAGCCTTTTTTTTATAAAAGGATACCAACTTTTGGGCCCTAGACCAAAAGGTATTACTGTGAGTCTGTGAGTGGCTATGTCCAGAATAAAGGGGAAAAGACTCTATAGAGTCTATAAAGTTATTTCCCAATAACAGTCCAGGCAATTCCATTGTGAGTTGTATACTTTCTAAACATACGTCAAGCCTACCTGAAAAGCTTGGCCAAGGAAAGGCATCACAGAATCACAGAATATTAGGAGTTGGAAGGGACCTCGAAAGATCATCTACTCCAGCCCCCCTGCCAGAGCAGGATCACCTAGACTAGGTCTCACAGGAATGCATCCAGGTGGGTTTTGAATGTCTCCAGAGAAGGAGACTCCACAACCTCTCTGGGCAGCCTGTTCCAGTGATCTGTCACCCTTGCAGTAAAAAAGTTTTTCCTCATGTTCAGATTGAACCTCCTATGTTCCAGCTTACTCCCATTTCCCCTTGTCCTGTCATTGGCTATCATTGAGAACAACCTGGCTCCTTCCTCCTTACACTCGCCCTTTACAAATGTATAAACATTAATGAGGTCACTCCTCAGTCTCCTCTTCTCCAAGCTAAAGAGACCCAGCTCCCTCAATGCTCCTTATAAGGGAGATACTCCAGTCCTTCCATCATCTTTGTGGTTCTGTGCTAGACTCTTTCAAGGAATTCCCTGTCCTTCTTGAACTGAGAGACCCAGAATTTAACACAATATTCCAGATGCGGTCTCACCAGGGCAGAGTAAGAGGGGAAGGAGAACCTCTCTCTACCTACTAACCACACCCCTTCTGATACACCCCAGGATGCCATTGGCCTTCTTGGCTGCAAGGGCACATTGCTGGCTCATGGTCATCCTGCTGTCCACCAACACCCCCAGATCCTTTTCTGCCTGGCAGTTTTCCAACCACTCATCCCCAGGTTGTAGCATCAGACTCATCTAGTCAACAGACTCGGATTCAGGACAAGGATTTCATCAGTGGCAGTTTAAACTAACCCATTTTTACTTCACACTGAAGTGCCCAAGACCACATATTCATACTCTTTGTATAAGTACAAGGCCATAACTTGTCTCTTTTTAAAAATCCACTTATGGACATCTTGCCAATTGCAACTGTGTAAGGTTTGGTTAGACTCAAGGGTACTTTCCTGAAGTCATATGCCTTTCTCTAAGCAAGTTTCAAGTGCTAATAATATAAGTAAAGTAGATATGTATCTCAGGCCTGAGAATATATACTAACATTTCAATTTTATAATATGATATTTAAAAATTAATGTGGTTGTATTTTAGACCTTCAGAATACTACAGCAAAGTAATTCATGAAGTGTTATATCTTCTACAGGATACTGCACTGAGTCCAGTTTTGAAAAATACTGTCCAATTAATATTATGTTGTAAACACAGACATCATTCAAAACCCAACAACAGAGTGATTAATGGGCTTCAGAGTCAGCCTTACGTTAATTAAGTAGGCTTAATTTATTTAGCTTTTCAAAAACAAATTACAAGGTGGACTTGATCACGTTTTGTAAGTACTCATAGGGGGAGATAATTTCTTACGGTAGGTTTACTTGATATGGAAGACAAAAGGATAATGAACTACAACAGCAAATGAGGCAAGAGCTAGGCAAATTAAAATCAGTTAACAAATGATAATTTTAGAAAAAAACCTGGCTAGGATGTGGCAGGTGGTTAGGAAACTAACCATTGAAACAGCCCACTAGTAGGAGAGTTGATAATCTGTAACTTTAAATCTTTAAGATTAGAAATTTTGCAAGAGATATATTCTCACTCAATCACAAAGTTCCAAATTCTATCCACAGATTTTCTAACAAAATATCATACCTTGTGTTAGAAAGACCAGCTAGATATCCTAAAGGTCCTCTGCTGTCATAAAAGATAACTTTTCTAATGCTGATAATAAACGTGTAACTTTTGGTTTATTAAAAAAAACAACAACTTTGAGTTCAAGACACCATGTGGATATAGATTCTGTGTGAAACTATGACAGAAGACTAGCTATAATTTATAGTTGAATAGTAATTTATCATTTTTCCTTCCCACTGTCTCTTGAATGAAATATTTCACAGGTTTTACTGGAAAGAAGATTCTAGATGGAGACAATGAGGAAAACCAAAACAAAACAAAACAAAACAAAACCCACAACCAAAAACAGCTTTATGATAAAAATTAGCTGGTTAAAGACATTTCTGTACAACTTCTTATGCAGAGTCAAGAGGAAAAAATCCTTCTCCAAAATATTAAGCTTCTCCTGCTGCTTACAATGTCCTATTTAACTTCTTGCTATTTGGCTATATTCAGTTTAAGGTACTTAGTAAGGTCCATCAGGAAGTCCAGTCAAGATCTGGGACAGTTAAAGTTTTCTAGTCAGTATGGTGCCTCATGCCTTTTACTATATCATCGGATAACTCTGGTTGCTCCACTGGCATTTTGAGAAAGGTATAAAGCAGTTTTGAGACATAAGGACATTTCTGGTTTTGCTTAGATGGCATTATCGGAGAACCCTCACTATATCAGCCTTTCCTGCAACTATTGTACCATGACCAATGTGAACCAGAGAACCACTATTTTATATTTAAGTCTCAGAATTAAAGCAGTGCTAAAATTTTACATAATTTTCAAATTTTCTGCCAAACCATATGCAAAAATCACAAGCTCTTTTGTCCCCAAGAAGTTTTAATTTCATAAGTCAGCTGATTTCTGGTCTCATATGCCTATTTGACTTCATGTATTTAAAGAAGATATTACAAATTAGTTATTTAACAACTGTGAGAATATAAGAAAATAAGTCTCTTCCAGCACAGTCCAAAACACAGTATTAAACGCTGTGCTATATTTCAGAGCTTTTAGAATAATTCTTCATTTAATTCCTCTTAATCAAATTCTAAAGATCTTTTCCAAAAAGACTAGGAGAAACAAATATCCATTTCCGATTCTGAAGGTAAATAGTCACAGGCAGTGATTAATCTTCGGTGAGCCTACATGTGAAAGTAATTATTAAAAAGGAAATGAGCATCAAGTGAAAGTATAGCATTTGATATAACTTACTAGGATACTTCTATAGAATTATCTTTCTCTTACAGTTTAATGTTCAAAAGAACATAATAATGTAAAGCATACTGGCATGATGGCAGCATCTATATTACGTGTTTATCAACAGCATGATTAGAGGGGAAAAAAAGCTCAGTTTTTAACGACTAACATTTCAGGACTATTTTATAAATTACTATGACAAGCCATGAAAAATATAGTGTACATTTTTTTTAATACAGTTTGTTGATATTTTTTAAGCATGATATGAAAGAAATTCTGGTCTTGTACAAATAGACTTTAGCACCAAGATCCTAAGTGTTATCACCTCTTGCAGGGCAAAGTCTTAGGAAACACATATATTGCACACATGAATGGATAAACATCTAACAGCAGACCACTGGAAAAGTACATTTCAGACCACTGCTACATGAGTTAGACTATCCTCCTGCCTCTTTGTTCCGTGTATCAGAATTTCCATTGATTTACCTTCATTTATTGTTTTACTGTAGTTCCTAAAGGCAAAATACCCAGATCCTGCCATGCTTATACAGGCATAGAAAACCTTTTATTTTCATTTTTTACTTCAACCTCCAACTCTTATGTCAAAAAAAGAAGGAAAGGGGAAAGAGAAAGTTATGGGTTAAAGAGATAAGGAAGAAAAAAGAAAAGCAGAACTTACCAAAATAGCATTTAGTAAAATATTGAGGGGAAGTACTGGTAAATATAGTAATTTAACGCAGCAGAAGAAAGGAAGTTAACAGCTAAGAAGGGGATGAAGAATTAAGATGATTCTAACAGAAGCATTTTGAAGGTGAACCATTTGTATAATGTTAAGAGCAAAGAAAATAAGCTGCAATGTATGAGATATCAGTTGAGAGAGGACCTGAAGATACTTAGATTCTGGAAAAAGCTATTTATATAACTGAACAAGGTAAATCTGGACATACTCTGGATGTACAGGTCATGAAGGAAAGAAAATATGAAGTCAAAGTTGTCCAGACTCCATGCCTCTGGTAATGTTATCCAAGGAGACAAAGGGTAAGAAAGATTAGGCATTTAGCTTTTGTCATGTCAATCTTAAATCAAATTGATAATTCCATCCATAACTTCTCAAAGTTACATACAAGCACTTCAGCAGAAATAAATACCATCAGCTTAGAAAACACAGTGTACATAACAACATACATTAGGCAGCACAGAATCCCACAAAGAATATTTTTTGGCTGTTCACTGACACTTTCAACCAGAAATTATAAGAGTAATGCTGGCATTTTAACCATCACAGCACTGGTTTGTGTAGATATATGAAAATAACTTAGTTTTATTTTGTCTGAAGTACAAAATACTCTTCTATGCAAAAGCAACAGGCAGCATGTGGCAGACATTAGAGAAAACAATGGTGGAGCACATTTCACAAAATGAAACCACATGTAACAGCCATGTATGAGTTAAATCAGAATTACAGTTTTATATAGAGGGAATAATTCTCCCTCCTTTTTTCCCATTGTTTTGCCTTATAGTACTTTGCAAAGCATCACAATGAATTTTTACAGAGTAATTTTGGCATTACAATTACTCTAATCTTTATTAAATGTTGCAAAAAAAAAGTTAAAAATTATGTCATGATCAATTCATATAAATATTGGTTTAGTAAGGAAATTGCACAGAATGAAAGAACAGGCAATGGGACACAGAAGCAAAGAGACAAAAGTCCCTGAGAGATTGATGTGGGCATACCTAAATTAGAAAAGTAATAAAAATATCCCTGAAAAGGCCTCTAACAGATTTACACATAATTCCTCACAATCAGTTAAAAAATAGAAGTATTTAAATTTTTTTTATTTTTAATTTAGAAAACAAGATACCATGTCAAGGTAAAATAGTCTTTGCAGTTCTACTAACAGTTCAATACATCCATCTACCAGCAAGAGTGAGGATCTTTTTAGAAAAGAGAAATATTTCAAAGATGAATGGGTTCCTCTTAACTAAATAGATCCCACACATTATTGCAGGAAATTATGAATGGTTTTGTTTCTTCATACACGGAAAGACAATTGTGTTCTCTAGGTGACTTCTTTTAGAGTAAAAGGGGAGAAAACAGAAACACCTAAAGCAGAAAACCTGTAATGCATTGAACCCCCTCTCTGTAGTTGCCTCCATCTTGAGTAACTTCACAAGACAACTTCCCACTGCTAGGCGGGAAGATTCCTTGCACTTAAAAGGGTGGCAGTTTATTTCCAAAGTCAATAAAAGCAGACAGGCACCAAACATCTCTATGTAGTTACATGTTCCACAGAAGCATGCACATCTAATTGAAGCAGAAAATTAAGTCAGTTGTTTCCACTGCTGCTATTTGCATGGAAAATATCAATGTGTTGGGAAAGCATAAGCAGTAGGCACAGATAAAGAGGAACAATAGGAGTAACAGAGTGGATTTCAGCCCAGAGCAGTTTAGCACAGTTACCAGAAGCTCGTCCAAAGAACACAATGGTTCATGTGGTGGGATTGCTGCATACAGACCACAAGTATTTTGGTTCAAACTTTAGTTGTAGTCATGCACATAGTGCTCTGACAGAGTTCAAGGAAGCATTTATAAACTGAAAGTTAAGCATCTGTTCATCTGCCTTCCTGGAGTAGACCAGAGTGTCTGATGTCTCACACGCTTGAGTCCAGGATGAAATCAGGCACTGAAGAGAAGCCTGTACCGAATGTGCCCTTGCTCCAGTACCAATTCCCATCTGCATAATGAATAAAATAAAGAACATTCCTCGAAGTAGATACCAGAATACCTTTACTATATAGACAAAATATCATGGCAAAGTCCTTACTGAACACATTTTCTAAAACACCAGCACTGTGCCTTATGGTTACTTGTCCAGCTTACACAAGGTTTTTGGTCACCGAAGTCTAAAAATGTTTAACTTAGAATCCACTTATTCAGTTTCAGTACCGCTGCTAAGAAGAGCTCTGCACACCACACAATTAAGGCTGCAAAGGTAATCAAGAACATTTTGAAAAATGAGCACTATGAAAACCCACTTATAGTACAGACAGTAATTATTTTGTCCACTCCTGTGGTTCAAATGATAATTGTGCATTATTCAAATTTTCATCCTTGAACTCATCAGCTCCCTCATTGTAAAGTTTCATGTTGGTGTCACAGTCTTGTATATGCGACAGTTCTTTTTAGGCTGATGATTCCTGTCTCATTACAAAATTTTATCCATTAAAAACAAATTATTAGCAGTCTGTTACAAATGTGTTTCAAGTGATTTAGTATAGGTTTTTCAAAGCAAGGTAACTGAAATATCAGGTAATGATTTGAAACATGCATAATACTTCCACAGTGTGTCTGATTGTCATTTTTAACTTCACTGAAAGGAGCCAACGTAGCTATGTTATGCAAAGGTCTGACTCTAGCAAGATTACTACTACTCTACCTTAGTAGCCCTTATTGAATTCTCTACCTTTATGGAGGGGACAAAAATTACAACTGAGGAAACATACTAGAGAGAGTAGGTCACTGTCAGTATTAGACTGATACTGGATATCTACATATGATTCAGCTATTATGGATTTTTTTCCTCCGTGTTACACTCTCCTGATGTCCTATATCTTAATCTATGGAAAGGAAGAGAAAATGTCTGTCCATAGCTTCGTTGTTAACTTACTATGTGACTTTGCACTGATTTCTTTCTATTCCTGTTTCTTTTCAAGACCCTCTTGATTTTGGTCTTTCTCAACCATCTATATCTGAAGTTGTTACTCATAATGGATTTAGGCTTTCTCATCACAGCAGAACCATCTTGCTGTTACTATGTTCACAAGTGAAAAAAATAATCCTTTAAATAATTCTACAATGTAATTCAATAGAGTGGTTTGAGAACATATTACACAATTTCATGCACTTTCTATGACAATGGTAACAAAAAAGCTCAACAGCTGCAAGTTTAGTCAACTATTATGCAAATATATACTTGACTGAGCCACGGGTAAATTAAAGAGGGAGAGGCCACCAGTAGCTTTCTTTCAGTAGGAGCCCTTAATATTGAATACAGCTTCATTCCTTGCAGCTTTTAGAGCTAGAGTGAACTGGGGCCCTAAAGCAGAAAAATATAGTTCTGTAGGTAATACCTGTTTTCTTATTTATAGGTGAAATAGAGTATGTGAAGAATTGGTTTTGGTCAGATAAGTGGATAGCATAAATACCTTCTCTGTCTGCACCATGTATGAATGTGTCATTGAAAAATGATTGGAGCAGGGCAGTTTCCTAGATTTATTTTATTAAAAAAAAGGAAAAGATGATACTGTTAGCCAAGAAGCTTCTGAAGACCCTCACATTAATTTTTTTTTGATTGAAGGTAACCTATCTGGCAGAGAGGCCACATTTCCTTTATTTTTCTGCTTCCAATTTGTTTTATAGATGTTTTATGTTCTCTTTGTGAGTTTGAGTATGCTGGTTGATGCTCTCCAAGGACCCAGGGAACTTCCTGACTACAATCAAATGTGCATGTATAGCTAAAAGATAGTTCTGAAATATGGTTTGGGAGACAAAGCAAAAAGTCTGCAGGGTCCAGCAGCCAACCTCTGAGATGACAGAAAGTGATTCTGTGATTCTGTGAAAGGCAGAAGTACCTATAGAGTTTAAACAGATTACCTGGTTTGAAGAAGGGTGCTGGATTTGACTGCCAGGTTGAAGGTTGCAAAAACGCTCACAGAGGATTTCTTTTGAGTCTAATGGTCAGATGACCTAAACTTTCTTTTATTCAGGAGGGATTTTTTTCAGTAAAGACCAGAATGGTTGACTGCTAAACCTTTTAAACTTCTCGTATTAGGGAAAAAGCTGTGAAAAGATTCACCTCTAGGTCCTGACTTTTACTGAAGTAAACAGTAACTACAGAAAATGTTGATGATTGTAGGTTTTTGGCTCTTATGTTTGCCTCTAGGAATGAATTAAAGGAGCATTTATCCAGAAAGAGGTTCATCTGATTGTTTTGATAATTTTTTTTCATTTGAATTGGTACATTTTTCCTTAACATCTCTTAGAGTTTCTTGAAGAAAGAGAATGTTCACATGACCATTGCCTAGCTCTTCAGGAGAATAGCTCAAGCTTTTAAATTTATATACAATAAGTGATTTTAAAAAATCTTGACCTACATAAGGACATAGCTTTATTTTCCAAATAAACAAAATCAATATTACTATTGTAAACAAAGGATTATTACTGTTGCAGTGAAATCATTCTACTGTGCATGAAGACCATTGCTCTATGTCAAAAAAGACCTGGCAAAACTGTGGTACGGTATATGCTGTACTATTAAAAATTATTAGGTTTTCTTCTTTAATTCAGATGATGAAGATATGGAACTAGATGTTTTTTCTTTGCAATGACTTTTCAAATGAGATACTTCATTGCTTTTAATTAAGGTGAAGCAGGCAAAGACTATATACCTCACAAAAATCTCTTGCCTTCCTTTGTAAGTATATAACAAATACATGTTTTTAAATAACAATTACTTGTTGGCAAGTAGCTGAATACTTGCTGTGTAGTATATTATTGTTAAGGAGTTTTGCTGAAGTTTTTAGGCATGAATACTATTTACTTAAAGGAGTTTTAAACAAAAAAATTGTA
>NW_010198471.1:11352-51410 GCF_000695765.1 Mesitornis unicolor
TGATGTATTTTTCCTGGCCAGTTCAAAATGTCACGTCATCTAACCTTTAAATATTGCCTGGGAAAAATTCTGAGTATATATTAACAGCCACAGTTAAGTCTCAGGTCATTGTTGTTATAGAGTTAGTATTCTCCTTTGCAAAAGGATATTCAAATCTAGGAACAAATTTCTGACCTAGTATGAACCTCTTTCATTGATCCAAATACTGTGGTCAAATATCAACATCAATGCAGGTTAAAGAGGACAGTCAATAAAAAAAGCAAAGACTGAAGGTTCTTCATTTATTACAAAAGGTCAGTGCAGTAGGCTTGAAGCTAATGAGCCACAAGCAATTCAGCTGTGATGCCACTACCAGGCTGCACCACTCGGCTGTCAGAGGGAATCTGATGCTTTGGTAGGCATTTCATATCCCCAGCTACAGTGGATATGAGATAGCAAAAGATGCTGAGGATATGATGAGCAGATCTCTCTGTAGACCAGCTGCATACCCACACTAGTTCACCACCCCTAAGAGACTTTCATCATCACTTGCAGATGCGAGAATTACTATGGATCCCCATTTCTTAAGTCTTCAAGGTGTTTCATAGATGATTTCTAAGTGTTTCCATGTGTGACTTGCAGGGTCAGGAAAGTTGACTGCTTCTGAGGTAGGAGAGAATATCTCTTGCAGAGGAGATAGTTGGAATTGTGTCTAAGAACTGAGATACCAGAAGCAGTAAGGAATTGTGACTGCAACAAAAAAAGCTTGTTGAAAATTATTTTTAAAAACCTCAAACTAATATGAGCAATTGTTAAGGTACTGAGGAAGAGATACCTGATATTGAACAGATGAATTCCCTCAATGGGTGGATGAGTGAGTGGCTGTGAGGTGTGGGTATGTAGCCTTTCCTATTCTTAGAAACTTTATAACTTATATGTTTCCAATTAAATATTTAGCAAAAAAATGTTATAAGCAGGTTTACATTTTATAAAAAAAGTGTGTTCACACATTAGAGGAGAATGATTTTGCAATAAAGAAATGTATTACTTTTTCTTCAGGTGGGGCACAGTCATATGTTAAGACATGTCACTTTGACTTAAAAATCATATTTAAATACTTCAAATCAATTCTGCTAGAAAAATAATTTCCTAGTTAAATGCTTTTCTTCTGATAAAGGCTACACACTTGTTGAGTTGATATGTAACTAAATCTGTATCTTGCATACTCTAAAATGTTTAATTTTACTTTTGTTCAGAATATGTCACAGAATTTTGAGATGAGCACCTCTATTATTCTGGGTTTAATATGTGTCCTGTTAATCTAATAAATTAAGTATGTGTGAAAAAAAATATTCTGGTGTCATAATCCAGGTGTCTCTAAGTGATCCACTCAGCATTCAAGTTCCTGCCCAACAAAAATCATAAAAGTTTAAAATCAATGAATGGAAGGGTGGATTATAGGATGCAATGAATTATCTGAGAGGATTTTTACAGAATTGCTGTTATGTCATATAACAGAGGGAACTGCGTGAATCTGACCTCAAACTGTCTCTGTTTTCCTGTGAAAGTGCTGGCAACCCACAATGCACTGTTGATCTAACCCACAGACTTTGCACCAGATGGTTATGCAAAGGGTACTAGTTTTACTAATCCACATTGCAGCATGCATTTTGTCAGTACAGCTTGTCATTAGATGGCTGCAAGGATCCTATGAACCTATATGAATATACATGTGCAATACATGTGTAATTCAAATGGTAGCAATAGTGATTTCAGTATAAATGTGGACTGTGCTACAGGGAAAATGTGTTTTCCATTGGCAAATGGAGAACCAAAACCTGATTGTAAATACACAATTTTTGCAACAGCTAAGTAGAAATAAAGACAAGAACATTTCCATGCAACTGAGACAAAGTATGCTTATACAACAGTCAATATAAAAATATAGTAAGTCACAAAGCACAGTCACATCTGGATGCACTTGGGTTAGCAGAACTTAATTTTGCTAAGCTCTCTAATTTAGTGAAGATTTTATTGTGTTGTGTTAATACTGACTCAACTTTCCCCACCTGATGTAACTGTTTCATGTGTGGAGCAAAACACCCAGCGCTTGTCTCCATTATAATGTCAAAAAGACAGTAGGCTCAAAGGGGATTCAAACCGAAGCAGACTAAGGAAAAAGAGATATATGCATGTTCCAGTTATGGTCTCCAGAGGATCCAGGTAAGGGTTTTGGCTGTCTTCCATTGTCCAACACTTTCCTTTCCTCTGGTAGTGCTGCAGCTTGCCCTCTGTCCTTCCATCCAATGTGAAAAGTTTGTAGTAGAAGAGTCACCCTTCCACCATAGGACAATGGCAGAATTGGGTGTTATGCTTGTAGATTTCTCAAAATTCTTCTTTGCTAAATCAAAATCTACACATGTATACACACACACACAGATAATTTTGCAATTCTTCACTATTTTTTGCTTTTCAAAATAATGTTTAATTAGAGAAGTGGAGGAAATAAGGTCCATAAATCTCTGTTCCACAAGGTAGAGTCCTTAGCATTCTCTTCCACAGTGACTTGTTCGGTATTCAGCCGTTCAAGTCAGTGGAGACATCAGCTTCACAGTGACAATACTATTAATCACTTGTTAAAATGTCATAAAGAGAAGCCATTTCTCTACAATCAGTCTAGTAGATATTGGTTTGAAAAGGACATTCTATCTATCTATATTCTATATTAATTTGCATATATTAAATATATACCAAATACTGACAGAAATAGTGAGAATATTTCATCCAAAATTTAGTATGTAATTCATGCTCACCCCATCTTCAAGAAATGGAAATTAAACATCTGCATTAAATGTCCCTTGTGTCTACCAGGAGGACAGTAGGGACAATTTAGAAAGAGTAACTCTAGTGAGACCTTATGCTATGACAAGGGGAGGGGGAGAAAGGAGTCTTGCAGGAGGTGGTTCAGGACACCTTAAAACACCCTCTCGCATCTGTCACCTTTGAATAGAGGCATAGTAACCTTACAAGGTAAATCTTGGGGGGATATTTTTTAAAACTTCTTTCATGGAGAAAACAAACAAACAAAAAGCAATAAAAAGGCAGAGGACTTCAAATCGATGCAGATTCCTCTCTTAGAAAGGTATTAATAGTCAGCTATGTGCATAGGAGAGAAGTGTTTATAGAAAATGTATGTATCCCCTACATAGTTTTACAGATTTTTGCACTCAGTTGAAAAACCCAATAGTCTAAATGATAGTGAGTTGGAAAGTTTGTATTATTTTCTTAATGACACCAATTAATAATTCAACTGAATGGATTTTCTATTAAAAGTACAGACACCCTAAATTAAAACTCATTCTCACTGGTGTCTCCTGGTAACACAACCTAGAATTTACTGTCAAGTTAAAAACATAAAAACTGCCAACAAACAAACCCTGAACCACCAGAGATATTGTGCCCACACCTATGGAGGATGTTCTATCTAGGCTGCAGCTATACCTATTCTCCAAGCAACTCACCAATTTCTTCCTGACAAAACATTTAACCTGTGTTTTTTCACAATAGGTTCTAAAATAGGCAATTAGGCAACACAATGTTTTCCTCGGGTTGATACATTATGTACTAAGACACAATTAACTTTCAAGGCATGAAAAACACCAGAAAACAGTACCTGTTCTTAAGCTGTTAAGATGCTGGAATGAACTCAGATGCCAGAAAAGATGCTTTCAACCAGCTACCTTGTCTCCTTAAGTGGATGACTATAATATTCCTTCCCTCCTACACTCTGAACTGAAAGTAGATATTTTACATTCTGACTAAAGTTAAACTGGACTTCAGGGCAAACATAAGATTTGTTTTTGCTGCTGACAGTCTTTCAGGTGAGAACTGGACTTCTGGCTTTCTACTGAAAGGTTTTTAGATTGCATGCATAATGAAAGATACAAGGTAGAATGAATGGTTTGTTTTTTTCACCATTGCTGTTGTCTGTTACATGGACACTGCAAGACAAAGATACTAGCTTCTGTAAGGAATAACAACTAGAGGAAGGAGTCTGGTCAGGCACATGCATTACAGTGTTCCTCTTACCAATAGAATATCAGTTTTGGGGAATATAATTTCATGTTATGTTCCAGGCACTATGTGTTACCTACCAATAAATGATATACAAAGCTGCTGGCTTTAGTCTGCAACTACTCCCTACCTCTTCCCTTTCCCTATGAGTGAAGTGTGCACAGAAGTTGGTTTCACACCTCCAACTGCTCCAGGTACGCAGTGGTAGAAGTTAAGTTTGTCATCAGATCAAAGCTTGCATATGTCTATGGGGTATTTGGGCAATGGTGTTGGACCTCAGGGTACCTTTCGGCTCTGACATTCTCAAAGGAGGCCGGACTCAGAAGGGAGAAGCAGATCCATCTGTCTGTGGATAAGAAAGAGGCTGCAGTCAGTCATAACCCTTCTGCCCTGCAGTGTCCCAGAGGCCGAGGTTCACTGGCTTCCCATCTACCATGACATTGGCAGAATAGTTATCAATCATGGTAGGGTTGTATTCTCCAGGAAAGGCATTTGTGGTGTAACTGATCAGCAAGCAGGTCTTCCCTACAACTTTGATCGCCTACCTCTGCCCGCAGTGGCAGTGCTGCCGCTACTCTCCCACAGTGACAGCCCGTACGGTGTAGGGCAGGCCGCAGCACTGGTGAGGCCTCACCTCGAGTACTGTGTACAGTTCTGGCCCCCTCACTTCAAGAAGGATATTGAGGTGCTGAAGCGGGTCCAGAGGAGAGCAATGAGTCTGGTGAAGGGAAAGTCTTATAATGAGAGGCTAAGGGAGTTGGGGTTGTTTAGCCTGGAGAAGAGGAGACTCAGGGGGGAAGCTTATCACTCTCTACAACTAGAGTGGTGGGGATCGGGCTCCTCTCCCAGGCAACTAGGGACAAGATGAGAGGGCATAGCCTGAGGCTGCGCCCGGGGAGGTTTAGGCTGGATAGTAGAAAGCACTTTCTCATGGAGAGGGTGATCAGGCATTGGAATGGACTGCCCAGGGAGGTAGTAGAGTCACCTTCCCGGAAGTGTTTAAGGAAAGGCTATATGTGGCACTTAGTGCCATGGTCTGGCCAATGTGGTAGTGTTAGGTCATAGGCTGGACTTGATCTCAGAGATCTTCTCCAGCCTTAATAATTCTGTGATTCTTTGTGAATCTGCAATTCTGGGGTGCTGATCACCATTGTTGTACCTTAAGTAATCTTCTGTCTCTTCTTCCGCTGATGATGTATTACATGTTAAAAATAAAGCCTTAAAATGTGTGTTTGCCGAGTAATGGCAGACTCTTTCTTTCTCCTTTCCTCTCAGATTGTTCAATCTCCCTTCATATTTTAGCATGTGAAGAGGGAATGTAAACTTTTCACAAACATAATGCCTATATCAAAAGATTGTTTCCCTCTATAATTTTCTTTGCCCTCTATTTCATATAGACAAATGTGATTAATTTAACTTATTTGGAGAACAGTTTCCTTCTAGATATTCTAGAATAGTGCCTGGATTTCAATGTATTTGAGAATCTGAATTTTATGGTATTATATAAATGTCCTATTGTACCTTCACACCTCTGTGCATATGCAATTTATAGAAATCTCTCAGAAGCCCATTTTAGAAATTAGGAATTAGGTCTAAGTATTGACAAAGTCATTATAAAATGGTACTCCTTCTGCATTCTCATTACTGCGGGCATATCTTGGATGTAATACTGCGTTCCTCCAAAGGAAATAAAATATAATCTGTCTCAGAGAATCTATTCCATATAATTTCAGTCATTTATAATGAAGTTTAAACCAGATAATTGTATTGTAGCAGAAAGGAATTAAGTTATCTTATGTGGAGTTACCAATTCAGATAAACTTCCTGATCTGACATAATAAATTATTACGTATGAGTTCTTATTAAAGTATTTCATTACTTTGGATCATCATATCCCTGAGAAAATACATCTTATCCTCAAAGAAGTTAACCGAAAAGCTGAAAATTTCTATGATCTCAAGTAAACATTCTCAACATGCCTTATATATGTATATATCGAGCAAGCAAATATGTGTTACAAAATAGAGAATGACCTACAATGAATAGCTAAGCATAAACTTCTTCACAAGCCTGTTTCTATAGTCTGTTGCTCTGGCCAAATGACACTATTCAAAGCTATAATGCAAGCCAAGAATCATACTGAGATCCTATACTTGTTTTAGGTGTTTGTTTTTATTATCTGACAAAGAAAGAAGCACCCTGTTTCTTATCCATATACCCAGAGATACAGCAAAGAAGTGACAGCACCAAAACAAAATGCACAGACATTTAGTTAGACTAAGTAAACTGCTTTAAAATCGATAAATTCCTGGATTTGGGGTTTGATTTCCATATAAGTAATTTTCAATTATAATTGTTACTGTTCCCTTAATTTTCTGAGCTTAGAAAGCTGAATATCTAATTTCCTTAAAATTGAAGACCTGCCAGAAAAAATGTGTGAATTATTTTTATTTTTTTTTAGTCATAAAAAAAGTTTCTTTAAAAATAAAATTTGGAAAATGAAGGAAAACAGAGAAAATCGCTCACTGTTTCCCACAGGCAGGGAGATGCCCAGCCTCTCTGAACACTGCCCACCTTGGAAGCTGACTCACTTCCCCACCCACCTTCTCCCCTATCTATTATATTGCTAATCAGGATATTATATGTCATAGAATATCCCTTTGGCTGGCTTGGGTCAGCTGTCCCATCTGTATCCCCTCCCAATGTCTTGCCCATCCACAGATGGTGGGACAGAGTAGAAAAAAGAGAAAGCATTGATGCTATGCAAGCAGAGTTAAACAATAGCCAAAACATTGGTGTGTTATTAACATTTAGCCACAAATGCAAAACAAAACACCATATGGGCTACTATGTAGAAAGTTAACACCATCCCAGCTATACTCAGGACAAAGATGCAGTTTCACACTGTGTTCACATCATCTGATCTGACTTTACCAGAATACTGTATTTTATGCTTCCTTCTTTCACTTTCCCAGGCCTAATGACATTTATTCCCAACCTCTTCTCAATATCAGATTTTCTGGCTATATTAGCCTGAACAGAATCTCACTGTGTGCATGTGTGTGTGTTATTAAATATATATTTGGGTTCCTTTCCTTTAGATTGGCTAGGTGCAAGACACAGCAAACAGTAAGATTGTTCCTTTCATTAACAATTGACTGCTTGCCACGGCCCGCCTTAAAAAGTGAGCTCTTTTATCCCGACACAGCAACAGGGTGACACAAATCACTCAGGAGGAGAGTGTAAGCAATATATTTTACTAAACAAGATACATGTCCTGAAAACACTGGATTCAAACTTTTAAACAACCTGTATGTGACAGAACACCCTTAATTAAAATCAAAGCCCAAAACCAAAACTGCCAGCTACAGCCCACTGCAGCCACACGTGTTGCACGAAGAAAAGTGAAAAAGGTAAAGAGAATGAGTAAAAATGAAAGAGAGAAAAGTAGAAAAGGTGAAAGATAATCACCACCTCCAAGGCCTCTGGTGTATCAGCATATGTTTCTTTGTTGAGCCCACTTTAGAGGATGGCAAGTGAACACACACAGTCTCAGGCTTTAGTGAGGGTATTTAAACTCTCTGTCCCTGCCCCTTGCCTGTACCGGGTGATAGGGCACATAGCAGGCCTTGACATTCCCCTCACCTGGGCAAGCTCCAACATGCTTTCCAGCACAGCCACTCCTGCCACTGGGGGGGTGTTTCCTGAGAATCACCTGCTTTGAGACATTTAAACCATGCCATGCCAGGCCCATACGCTGCTGTGCTGGATAGACTGTGTTGTGAAACCATGTTGTGTTGCCCTCTTTAAGTTGGCTGTCAGAGTATATGACTGAAAAGATGTGGGGTCTGTGGAAGGCTGTGGAAAGTAAGGGAATAAACTGAGAAAAAAATCCTCAGGTAGTCAGAGCTAAAAGGCAATTAAAAAAAAATATAAAACTGCGTGATCCAAACTCTTTTATTCTTAGAAAATCGCTGACAAGGCAGTGATTTGCAGGTTCTAAAGATCCTGTCTTTGGCGGTGTAAAGAGCTGAGCTTCAACTGAAAGGGTACTACACCTGTTTTCTTTACCAGTGTATTTAATAAAAGAATGACTTGGCTAATTGAAATCCTTTGTTAGGAATTCAGAAAATTGTTATCCCTGCTGCTTTTAATAATGTATTAAAATTGTTTTCAGGGTAACTAATGTTCAGGAAAAAACCAAAACAAAACCAACAGATTGACAGGGTTTTTTCTTCCATAGGGGGAAAAAAAGAATCTTAAATAGGTCATAGTGCAGGAAGTAGAAGGAGTAGGAAGAAAAAGGAGATTGCCAAGTAGAAATAATTAACAGCTGCATGCTGGTCTACAGAAAAAACAGAGTGGGTGAGATGGTTAATCTGGGAGGGCTGCTGAGAAAGAAAAAGAACAGTGCAATGAGATAACTGCTGGCTTTCACTGCAGTCCCAAGTTTCTTATGGAACAATTTAATTTAAATAGCAGCGGTGTGATGTCTGTTGTGTTGACATTTTCCTTCTTTCACTCATTGACTCTATTCATATCTCCATTTCATCAAACCAGGTGTAATTTCTCCATATAAAAAAAATAATTCTTGCACTATCCTATCATTTAGAAGTGTCAAAGAAAATGAGAAGGTAATTATACAGATTTAATGTTTAGCTTTGTCTAAACACAGAGTAAAATCTGTGCTGTGTTACATACTTTTTAATTTAATAAGCTCCAGTAAGCAGTATGGAAACTTCATACTTGTTCCACTGCTAACACTCAACTATATTGGGATTAAATCTGTTGCAAATAGTAATGATACACTGGTTTATAACTTGCGTGCTTGAGTGGAGAAGTAGACCTCAGAATTCATTATTTCATTAAGGATGTATACTGTAAAGAGCTCCTGATTTTTCAAAAAAATATTTGGAGCAAATTCACTTTCATTCTGAAATTATTAATGGTTTTAGATCCTGTACATTGAGAGATGCACTGCTTGATCTCTCTTCACGAGAAACATTAGAACAAGCTGTTTCTATTTACCAGACTGTCTTCAATACATGTCAGAGGGTCTGTGGGTTTCTTTTTTTCCTTTTTTTCAGAAATTAATGTCTGAGAAATCCAGGTCACCTTTTCTGACAGATTCTGGCCCGTTTAACTGCCTTAATATGATGACCTGTTGGAGAGCAGTGTAGGGGAAAGGGACCTGGGGGTCCTGGTGGACAGCAGGATGACCATGAGCCAGCACTGTGCCCTTGTGGCCAAGAAGGCCAATGGCATCCTGGGGTGTATCAGAACGGGGGTGGTTAGTAGGTCGAGAGAGGTTCTCCTCCCCCTCTACTCTGCCCTGGTGAGACCGCATCTGGAATATTGTGTCCAGTTCTGGGCCCCTCAGTTCAAGAAGGACAGGGAACTGCTGGAGAGAGTCCAGCGTAGGGCTACAAAGATGATTAAGGGAGTGGAGCATCTCCCTTATGAGGAATGGCTGAGGGAGCTGGGTCTCTTTAGTTTGCAGAAGAGGAGACTGAGGGGAGACCTCATTCATGTCTATAAATATTTAAAGGGTGAGTGTCACGAGGATGGAGCCAGGCTCTTCTCGGTGACAAACAATGATAGGACAAGGGGTAATGGGCACAAGCTGGAACACAGGAGGTTCCACTTAAATTTGAGAAGAAACTTCTTCTCAGTGAGGGTGACAGAGCACTGGACCAGGCTGCCCAGAGAGGTTGTGGAGTCTCCTTCTCTGGAGACATTCAAAACCCACCTGGACGCCTTCCTGTGTAATCTCATCTAGGTGTTCCTGCTCCGGCAGGGGGATTGGACTAGATGATCTTTTGAGGTCCCTTCCAATCCCTAACGTTCTGTGATTCTGTGATTCTGTGATTTGGTGAGTGAAATGGGTGATGAAACTGCTGTTATTTAGGTTAGGACTGAGGTTAAGTCAGAGACTTTCTCCCCAGTGTTTTTCAGCATCGTCACTTTTGCTATAAAAGGGGTTGCTTTGAGCCAAGGACTGACTAAATCTTAACTTGAGAATGTCTTCAGACTTCACCATTTTGTATTGAATGTAGCAGCAGGGACCAGGAGCTACCTCAGTTTTTAGTATATCATGGTGGGGCTTTTAAGTGGATGTTGATTCTCAAGTGCAGTAAACTCTCCACCATTTTAATTTTCTGACCTTGCAAATACCTCTGTATCGATGTCAGTTTTTGTTTCACAGCGAAACATGCTGTTTGACAGAAGCAATATTGAATTCTATTAAGTAAGTTGAAATTCATTGTCTGTTGTAGCTAATTGCATACAACCAAACCTGTTAAATACTTCCTGTGTGAGCACTGCAAGCTAATTCTTACCAGACTGGAACTTTGATATATGGGTCTTGCAGGTGGTGGTGGTGGTGGTGGTGGTGGTGGTTGTTGATGTTGTTGTTGTTGTTGTTGTTTTTTCTGGGGTGGGTTCTTTTTAACCTATTTATTTTGCTATCCACCTATTTTCATCTCTAGGGAATGCTTTCTCACTTTGTTCATTTTTTATTATTAATTGAATTTTCCTTCTACAATGCCTTTGATCCTCACATTATGCACAGAGAATGCTTTTTAGGATTGACTGATAACACGAAGGTAAGAACTAATACAGGTTTGTTCTGAGGTAGTGCTTTTCTTGCTTCTGTGTTTACTATTGGTTTGGGTCCATTTTAAGATCATCAGTAAATGAGAAATCTAATAATGGTCCTTTCAGTATTGTCAGGACATTTGATAAAAACTAACACTCTTTATCACAGAGGGGAATCTGGTCACTTTTAAGTTGTGCACTGACAAAACTTGCCTTCCGATGTAACACAGTATGTGGTGAGTTTTCACTAAAGTTTGGCATTGTATATCATAAAACTCCCACTTTTACAAATAAAACAGAAGCTTGAGGATAGCTCTGGCAAAAGCCAAAAGCATTCTGGTGACGTAAACATGAAATAGGTTTGAGTTAAGGTGGAGATAGCAGTATGACACTACTGACATATATGTAGGACTGTAATGTGGCAACCATAGAAAAATGTATGTCAGTGACTGAGATAATTACTGCATAAACAAAATGAAGCTTTCTTTACTTACATTATCAAAGCTTGCTAAGCCATATTCATATATTGATTTTTAATTACATGAATGTTAATATTCTCGGTGTTGACCACTGTGGATTGTCCTGATTGCTGCATTTATTCATTGTTATAAATAACATTATCACTGGTAAACAAATTGATAGCTATTAGGACTTTTTTCCTTTAGAAACAAAGGATATACTGATAATCCTTAGCCTCAGAAAAAAAATCGTTCTATATAACTAAAGATCTATATTTACAAAGCTTCATAACTTTCCTTTATATGATACCTCAAAACAATGGTAAAATGCTTTAAAACAATATCCTAATAATAAAGCATTTCATAGTATCTTGATATTCTGCCATTCTCTTTGCCTTTCTCCTTTTATGAATTCCTGGTTGACCTCTTCCTGAATGAATAAAAAATAATTCTGATTACTCAAGATTTTCTTCCATTGTTTAATTTTATATAGTCAGATATCTGTTACTATATTATTTCATAATCCCTTCAAGACTGAATGATTTAGCTTATATACTCCTACACAAAATACATAACCACAAACCATGGGCAATAAAATTTTCACAGATAATCAAACTGTGTTAAATAACTATTCTCTACTTATAATTCAATGGATTACCAGAAGAGGCTACAGTCAACACCAGAAATATTTTCCTTAAAGAGCTTGAGACTTCATTTTTCTCTTTTGTTCTATGTCTTTTTTAATTGCTAGTAATGCTAAAGTATCACTTCAATGTGCCCATTGATTGCGTATTAGCCCAAACATTTTTCTTGGTAACTCTCTTCTTATTTTGGGGTTCTGGTGATGTAATTGTTTCAGGATTTGAGTAAATTTCAATATCAAAATTATGAAATAATGAACATAAGATTTAAAAAAAAAGAAATAATCAATCAGATATAATCGTAAAAGAATCAAAAAAGGAGTTTCTTTTGGAACCACTGCAGCACCTAAATCTTCAGTCCAAGAAATCCTTGCTTCATACATGGGGAGAAGTACAGCTAGGATGGTAATATGGTAAATCTGATTCCCATGAAGTTCAGATCAACTGGCAGTAATTCCATTGGATCCGATAGGTGGTGGTGTTTTCAGGTGGCCCCATGGAAGGTGAGGTGGAGGGAGAGGTAAGACATCTCTGGAGCTCAAAACTCATTCTTTTCATCATCCTGATAACCACAGGGAACAGTAGGCAGAGCTGAGAGATGCATAAAATATGTGGGTGGGAAGTAGAAGAACGAGAGAGTTTTCAACAAAGATGAAGTCTGCTGAGAGTTTTAGGAATTACCTTTTTAGCTCCCCTGCAGGGAAACATAGAGCTTATGTTCAAGAATCTGTTTTTGTGAGCTTATCAAAGGCAATGGGGAACTCAGAGTAAAATAGGAATCAAGAATATGGAAGCCACAGGCTTTGGGTCCAAACTACTGTCCCCATTCTCTTCCTCTAAATGTCAGCTTCTTGCAGTGTGTGTCTAGGTGTGGAAGTAATTTCTATTGGCAATTCTGCTAAGATTTTACCCTTGAGAGGAATGGCTGGACAGTTCAGAAAAAGCAACAGAACCTTGGCACACAGCTCAGTAATTGTGTCCTGTCTGAGTCACCAAAGGTTTGATAAGAGCACACTGAACACAGCGTGGCTTTGTGCCAGGCTATAAATATACTTTAGAGTCATTTAAAACCATGCAGAATCCACCACTAAGTTTTACAGGGATGGATAGTAGTACAGCCCTTATTATAATATTATTTTTCCCTTGTTGCAAAATGCATAAGACAGAATATTCAAATTCTTGCCTCTCAAAAACATTAGAACAGTACACTTCAGAATTGGGTAAGTTACTTTTCCCACATATGTTGCTACATAAACTAAAACACATATTATTAATCACTACTACCTTTCTTCTGGCATTAATTAAAAATTTGATGAAAGGAAAGTGCAGAGAAAGGAATATTAATTTAAAGTAAAAAAAAGAAATATTTCAGGTAGAGATGCTGTTAGGGAGAAAAGTGAAAGAGTTCCTGGATCCATTAAATATCTGACATGTTAATCACCAAAATTCTAAAGGTATTAAAGATAGATAGAATTAAAGTGCTATCAGCAGTCACTTTTAACAATTTCTACACAATAAAGGTGAGGCGTCAGCGCCTAGGAAGAATATAAGTTACTGTGTCAATCACTGGAAAGAATGAAACAGATGAGGAATGTAATTTAGATAGATTATATCCAAGATAGATTACTGAAATAAGTAAAGGAATTGATGAATAATTGGTAAAATAAAAATAAATTTCCATATGCAAATGGGATAGAAGTATTAAGAATACCCTCAAAATACTCCAGAGATCACATTGTTTTGAAAACAATGACAGAAAGGCCCAATATATTATTGATTTTGTGACATAATGTTGATGTTTGCCACTAAAAAAAAGTATTTATACCTTTTTTTTAGCTTATGCTGATCTCACACACTTTCTCCTTTTTGTTTTACTTTTTTTTAGCTGCTGCATCTTATTCCTATATTCACTACCCAAACCCTTTTATTCCTTAGCTCCTTAGCCTGTTCCCACCATACTGTAACTCCCAGTGACTTCCAAACCTCCTTGTCAACATTCTAAGTCCTTTCTCCTTGAGATGTCTTTACCAGAGGACACTCTTAGGTGGTCATAATATTTATTAATAATCTACTGATGTATCTTTCTCTCCTCTAAAAGACATAGAATGTGTCAAGTTGTTCTGAGAGGGTTCTAGATTTCATGAGGATATGCCCAAGTGAAATGGCAAAGGTTGCCTGTAACTAATATCCAGTGAGACATTTTTATTGTTTCTGAAAGAATATGCATACTTTTTTAAAAAAAATAATCTAGCCAAATAAAAGGAAGAGACCTACTTGTAGAAGTTTGGAGCTATAAAACAAAGATAAATAGCTTGGAATTTAAAATTTAGATTAGACATTAAGAAAAGGTTTTAAACAGTGAACACCACTGAATAATAGAATAAATTACCCAAAGAGGAGCTACAATTTAATGACTTCACTGAGCAGGTGAGAGTAAGCATGCCTGTGGGAATAAAGAACAGGATAACTCTGTGTAAATTATTTACTGGATGAAATGTCCAGATTGTTTTCAGCCCAAAAGTTTAAAGCTGTAATCCAATGAAACTCACTGAAGATAACACAGGTTTTGCAGAAAATTCAAAAAGAGGAAGAAAGACAAAGCTCATATTCTCTTAATGGATTATTCACCTTCCTCTCATGCCTATTTCATCTCTTACTAGCAGAATGAAATAGTTAATATTTTGTTGGACTGTCACGTCTGAAAGAAAAACAAAATTACATTAACTCAGTAGAAATGGCAGAAAGAAGATTTTCATACTCTAAATGTTATGAAACATTATTTGTTTAGCTCCTGTGAAAAATACTTTGCCAAGTCTATCCATGGTTCAGGGCTCACTACTAAGCTGAAACAGCAAGATCCAAAATTTTAGATTTTAAACTGTCTATATCAGAAAATCACTTTATTTGGTTGCTTTTTAAAATTTATTCTAACAACAGTTGCAAAGTAGTACACTGAATTCCAAACAACCATATGACAGTATTCTTGTAATGTATCTACTGATAGGCACGAAAATGATTTACTGCAGAGGAAAATTTATCCACTTGTTCACAGTCTTCAACTAAAATTACTGTTCCTATTTCATTAGTCATTGACAGTTAATGACACTTTTATTATTTGTTTATTTATGTTTTAATGGCTAACTAAACAAATCTGAATTCTATCAATTTCCTCCTCACTTTATCATTGCACTCAGTTTTTCTGTGTGTTATTCCTTTACTTAAATTAGATTAAAAGATAATAGAAAACAGTAAATTTATGCCTTTCTGCACACTTAATGCAGCATACAATGCAATCTGGCTGTAATTCTGATGTGCTTTTACTTGCCATTGCATTAACATCAGGAAGGCATTGCAAAGTTAATATGTAGTTTTCAGGTTGGAATATCAGCTTCTGTCCCTGTTAATTTAACAGAAAAAAATGCAATTTTGCTACTGAGGTCAGAATCAGACAGGTTCTTTTTAGTTATATCCAGGCTTTGAAACAAAGATGATGTACATTTTCCTAGAAAAATTCTTAGCTCAACACATATCTTTCCAGGAAATATCTGAACTACTAGAAAACTTGTTCTATTTTCCTTAGCCTAATTGTGTCAGTTTATAGCCCAAAATAAACATAACTCAATCATAACTATTCTGTGATGTCCACTCACACATCACTCCTGATAACTAACTTGAAAATCTCTAGAGTAAAATGCAGAAAAATTTTCAAATAATTTTAAAGATACATAGCCAGAGAGATGCCTGTTGGTTCCACAGCTGAAAAAAATCAAACAGGAATGTTGTTTTTTCCAAAGTCAGTGTTAATGTATGCATGCAGAAGAGGAGCCAGGTTTATTTTTTGTTTTTTTGTTGTTTTGTTTTTAATGAGAACAGTACACAAAGAATTCACTGTTTCTGGTGAATCATTTCACTTCTATAAAGAGGTATACAATCATGACTGTGAAATACAAATCACTAAATCCTTGGAATCCATAGGAAGACTGAATTTCAAGAGACATGAGAAATATGGAGAGGCTGCTGCCAGCATTTTAATCTCTTTGCATGATATACAAATATTTGGGCGGTTTAGTTATACAAATGCTAATAGTTTACATTTTTGTTCTCCATTTATGTGATATCAATGAAAGAGTATCTCTTCTCTCAAGGTGTCAGTTGATGAAAAACTCAACATGAGCTGGCAATGTGTACCTGCAGCCCAGAAGGCTAGCCACATCCTAGGCTGCATCAAAAGAAGTGTGGCCAGCAGGGTGAGGTGATTCTGCCTCTCTACTCTGCTTTTTTGAGACCCCACCTGGAGTACTGCATCCAGTTCTGGGGCCCTGAACATAAGAAGGACATCGAGCTGTTGAAGCAGGTCCAGAGGAGGCCCAGCTGAGAGAGTTGGGGTTGTTCAGCCTGGAGAAGAGAAGGCTCCGGGGGGACGTTATTGCAGCCTTTCAGTCCTGAAGGGGTCCTATATGAAAATCAGGGAGGGATTTTTTACAAAGGGAGGTAGTGATAAAATGAGGGGGAATGGTTTTAAACTGGAAGAGGGTAGATCTAGACTAGGTATTAGGAAGAAATTCATTACTGTGAGGGTGGTGGGACACTGGCACAAGTTGCCCAGGGAAGTAGTGGATGCCCCCTCCCTGCAAGTGTTCAAGGCCAGGTTGGACAGGGCTTTGGGCAACCTGGTCTAGTGGGAGGTGTCCCTGACCATCGCAGAGGGGTTGGACCAGATGATCTTTAAGGTCCCTTCCAACCTGAATCATTCGTTGATTCTATGATTCTATAAAATATTCCTTCTGAAGAAATACATGAATAAGTAAGTATCATTAGCAGCTAAATTTGGTATTCTAGTGCAAGTACAACAGTAATTGCTCTCCAGAGGGGACAAATGTGAAAGGTTATCCTTGTTTTCTTCTCTTATCAGAACATACAGCATTTTCAGAGGGTGTTATCTACTGTCGTCAGGGTAAGGCAACATCAGCTGGCCACTTTGCTCTTTTCAAATTGAGCATAATCGGTCCAGTCCAGTTGATATTTTATAAGACTAAAAGATAACAGCAGCAATACCAAAGTCTGATTTTGCTCTCTCTTGTTAACACTTAGTGGAACTCACCTCTCCACATATAGTAGTTTGCCCTTAAGAAACAATTCAGTAATGTTAGCAGAAAACAATAATGTTCTGTCAACCCCTTATATTGTTTACAAGTGGAAAAATGAACAACGTAAAAGAACAATATCTGATATCCTGGTAAATGCAACACAAGTTTAATATAGAAATTACGAGTCTATGTCACATAAAGGATCTTTCGGTGTATAAAGATGGCCTTGCTTTCTCATAGTACCTTGTGAGAGAACAATTACCTGAGGGATACTTTAGTATGACAAGCAAATTTGTTTTCTATGCTTAGCTAAGAATAATATTCTTCTTTCCTTCTCTCTGATGGGTTTTAAATGATATCTTCAAAGACCACTATTTTCTACCTTTTTTAGCAGGATTCAACTAGAATGCAGAGTACCTAGAATTATGTCAGATTACGGTGTACTTTTTTTTCTGCTTGTGTTCATCTCCGTCCTCTATTTTCTCTTGCACCTTTTGGGAGAATACTAACACTTAATCTGCATACCCTTCCTGTATTTTCCATGTGTAACTGAAATTACATGAAAATTTACTCAGTGGATCTGTAAGAAGCTAAGAAATGATTTCTAGGGTTTTTCTGCTAGGTCAGCAGTTTGTGAACAGTCTTTCAAATTCAATTAAAATGCTTTATTTCCCCAGGGTTCTGCAGATAATAAAAGGAAGAACATCTGTACTTAATATTTTTTTTACCTTTAGAAAATTATTCAGAATACATGTGAAAAAACAAGAACCTCTGCTACTGACTAGGTACTTCAAATTCCCCTTACTACTGAATGTTTTGAATAGGAATCTGATTATCATATTGAAAATAACCTGAGAAGTTAGGATTATTTGGGGCTGTTTTAAGGTAATTAATAAATATGTAAGTAGAGCAGATTATCCTGCTGTTGTTATAATTGTTCTCCTAAAACACTACAATTATATGCTATTAAAAATAAAACCTAAAATACATATAACCTTTTATTTTTATGAGCATATATTGCATGGGATAAAGCTATATTGAATATACAGATCTTGGTCTCGTTACAAAGTAAATAGCATTTTGGAATACATGATCTTTTGGTGAATTCTTGGTATTCAATAAAGATCCTTAAGCCTCAATATATCCCAGCTATATTAGTGATCAAGTTCCTGAACAATGTTAACAAATCTGAGCTTAAATTGCTTCAATAAAGAATCAGGGACTATATATGATAGCAGTTAGACCAGACTTTCACCAACTGAACTGTGATCACTTCAGAAATTTTTTGTTTCCATTAACATGTGAAATTAAAGACCAAATTGACTGCCCCACAGAATCACAGAATCACAGAATACTGGGAGTTGGAACAGACCTCGAAAGATCATCCAGTCCAATCACCCTGCCAGGGCAGAATCACCTAAACTAGGTCGCACAGGAATGCGTCTAGGCGGGTTTTGAATGTCTCCAGATAAGGAGACTCCACAACCTCTCTGGGCAGCCTGTGCCAGTGCTCTGTCACACTTGCAGTAAAAAAGTTTTTCCTTATCTTCAGGTTGGACCTCCTATGCTCCAGCTTGCTCCCATTGCCCCTTGTCTTATCATTGGCTATCACTGAGAAGAGCCTGGCTCCTTCCTCTTGACACTCGCCCTTTACAAATTTATAAACATTAATGAGGTCACTCCTCAGTCTCCTCTTCTCCAAGCTAAAGAGACCCAGCTCCCTCAGCCACTCCTCATAAGGGAGATGCTCCACTCCCTCCATCTCTGTGACTCTGTGCTGGACTTTTTCAAGCAATTCCCTGTCCTTCTTGAACTGAGGGGCCCAGAACTGGACACAATATTCCAGATGCGGTCTCACCAGGGCAGAGTAAGAGGGAGAAGAGAACCTCTCTCGACCTACTAACCACACCCCTTCTAATACACCCCAGGATGCCATTGGCCTTCTTAGCCTCCTTGAGGAAGCAAGTGGCATTTCTGAGAATCAGAGCAAGGCTGTCTTCACCATAAGGTGCCAGAGGGATCAATGGTAGCCAGTTTCTGTAGGTGTTGAAAGCAAAACTGGAGGCTGCCTGACTACTGTAACAGCTCCTACAATGTGAGTGACAGACACCACCAAACCTATTGAGATCACCATGTCTGGGTAAAATGTAGTATTGAGACACAAGCTCCAAAACATCTGCTAAAGACAAAAGCAAAGTAACCTAAACTTTTTTTTCTGACAACAGATGTCCAGAAACATAAACTACAGTCACAGCCAAAAAAAAAATCTATTTTTTTATGAAGTTAGTATTTAAATGCATCACCTTAATTTTCTTTGTGACTTGTGGTCTCATTCAGTGTATTTCAGTAGCGTTCTGTATTGAGTATCACTCTCTGGAGCATGCATATAGAAGCAGGAAAAAAGTACAGAAGCATGCCTATAGAAGATATGCCTGAATATCAAATACAACTCTGCCCTACACACCCTATGATCATGTAACTTAGAGGATTAGGGCAATCTTTGTTTAATATTCTCTGCAGACCAAAATCATAAGTAACTTCTTCATTTCCAAAGTAAGGAAAGCTTTGGGCAAGGAAAAAAACCATGTTTTTAAATATGGGTTCTTTTGGGTTTTTTTTTAGTATCTTAAAACAGTAGTGGAAGGCAGCTTTACTATATATAGGTAGTGCCTAGTTTTTTTTCAGTTTAGAAAACCAAGAGCACACAAGGATTGAACATCTGGATCTCATCACAGAAATCTGATTAGTGCCTAAGAGGGAGCTCACCCACATCTCCAATGTGGAGAAACACCCGCTCTCACCTTACTTTGTATTTCAATACACCAGTCACAATGGAAGAAAAAATCCCATTGTCCTGATGTGAACATAAAATATAACAAGAAATATAATGATTTACAAACTCTAACAAGAGAAAAGGTAAATAAGAACTGCTCCATAACTAGGTGGAACTTCTGTAATTTAGATCCTTATAAAGATATTACCAAATGTCTCCTGTTTTCAGTGTAATCAAGCAGTTGAGCACAAGAACTGCTTTTCACCTTCAGTGTAGGATATATAAGCTGTTCACTGAGAAACCTGGAAATAAGTATGTTTGGTCAAAACTGACTTAGGGAAATTAATTTGTTTCCTTGGTGTAGGGTACTGGGGCTTTGCTTCATGGGTACAAATAAGCACATAATAAAACAGCTTATATTAACAAGCTGAGATAAACTGCAGTGACCTACATTCAAGACAATGTTTCTGATTTCTGCAGAATACATTAATTCAAATTTTATCTGTTTGTCGTAGCAAGCCTGCCTGAATGAGAACTACACCCCTGAGTACAGTAAGGACAGGACTGGAAATACAATGTGGGGTTTCCTAAATAGTTTATTTTATAGTCATATAGTCATAGATCTGATTTATAATAAATTGGAATACAGTCTTCCCTCTCCTCTTGCCATATTATGATCAGTTCTGAAACATATGGATTTTAATAGAGGTAAGAACTGAATTCCATTTAGTCCTGTCTTTGCTGACATTCTTCTCTGATAATTGCACCACTAATGAATAAAATGCTTGAACCTGTTTTTTACTCCCCAGAGCAATTATTTTAACCTTTCACATACCTGGACTCGGTACAGTACACAACAAGCACAGCTTTCTGTCAGGTTACTTCTGATGTGGGATGCAATCATTTATAGATGAATAAGACACTTGTTTTCTTGACAATGTGAGCCTGAATAATTAAACTGTACGTATCACTTTACCCTCGTATAATACAGCAAAATGTTGGTTAGCAGATATTTGAACACACTGATAATGTAATACCATCTGTACTTTGATCAAAAGTTTTTTGGGTTATTTGTGGTTTTTTTTTAATAGCTAAAATCACAGTGAAATAGGTAGTTATTAAGGACGCAATATAACTAAATGATATCTTTAAATGACATTAACAAAGTATAATTTCTGTACAGGTGTAGGTTTTAAGCCTAGCAAACCATGTCTGGAAGATTCACCAAGTTCATCAGGTTATCACAGAAAACTGGAAGGATCAACAAATGATTCTGTATAAGCAACATAACATCCAAGGCCAGTAGTTTGAAAATATACACATACTGAAGGCTGATTCCTGCAATACCTAAGCTGCGTGGGTCTTCACCCCTATGTTAATATTCAGCCTTGTGCATAGACAGGCTTTGGCATTGGAGATGTTTTCAGAAACAAGCTGATGGGCAGTCACCTAACCAAGAGGTAAATAAGAGGATTGTGAAAAAGTACAAAACCTGGCTTGGCATCTGGACAGTCATTTTACAGATTCAGATACTCACAGTTGCAATCACCAGCTGCTTGTCATTACTGGCTTCTTACAAGTCTGTGGGTTTTCAGATTCATTCTTGTGGTCAGGACATAAAGAAGGCTGAGCTCTCTACAGCTTGTTACTGTCAAAATCAGGTTTATTAACTTAAATTGTTTAAAACATTTGTTAAAATAATTGTTCTTTGTGAATAGAGCTAATTTTTATTAACTAGACTCAAAGATAGAAACACACAGTTGGGAAGCACTGGGTGTTCAATGTAGCCAACCGGTTTTGTGGAGCAGCTGGGGGAAGCAAGCAGGTAACGATCTACTTCTTGAAAGCAGTCTTTTGCAGATGATGCACTTAATATATAGCTGTGTCTCACCAACAGCAGTATTTTCAAATATGACCTGATATTTTAGCAGCTGCTTTCCCTCCTAAGGTGGGTAGAGTATTCAAATGACCAGGAAACATTTCCTACATCCAAACTTGTTGTTTAAAGTCCCTGGGTTGAAGGAGAAAATAGGTACTTCTACAACACTGTTCTCTCTTGTCTTTCTGCAAATGTCTAACATGGATCAGATTAATCTCATTCTGAAAGTTTCTTTCTATTCTTACAGAGAATGCCTGGAGTCATCAGAACAGATACAGGTATCTGCATTGGAGATAAGATAAAGACAGGGGGAATGATAATAATCTGTATGTCATTATGTATAAGTCCCTTGAAAAGCTGGATTTACAGTACCTTTGTAAGACTAGTCATATCTAACACATTAATTCAGCCTCTTTGGATTACTTTTCTTAATCCAGTTCTTGTATAATGTAAAAGTAATAAGGAGTTCTAGGAATGAAGATCTGGACTTCAAAGGTACATCTATATTAATAATTAAAACTATCTGAGAACACAATCAGAAGCCGTTCTAGCATACTATAGCATACTAGCATATATGTAGCCTCCTTGCCAGCTGAGCGACCTAAACCCCTAGCTATGGTTTTAGGATTTATTACTTGCCTCTGAATAAAACCTTGTATTTCTGTATTCCTATAAGCTGTCTTCAGGAAGAGAGAAAGCAAACACTGTGATACCTTTTTGCTTGATGACTAAGGCATTCTTCCAGGAACTGAGATAATATGCAGTTACAGTTGTATTATACAAAGAAACATGAATACAGGTTTTTCTGATGCTCTGAATCTCATTTTTACATTTTTCTTATATCTAGAAGAAAGCTAGAATTTAATCTTTTTCTTCCCTAGTTCTAACAGCTGATTTACATTTCCCGTTGCCCAGCATGCTAACACTCATTAATTCCCTTCACATGAAATTAAGGCACCAAGCTCCCCATAGTGAAGCCCACTCAGCATAATTTGAGTACATTGCAGTCTCGAACATCACAATAACCATGGTGCTTTTTGAACTTTATTTCAAGGCCTAAAATGTGGTTTATAGATTCCTCTCTGAAGGATTAGAAACCAAGAAGCATGACAAATGCCATATGCTATGTTGAAGTGTATTTTTATTGATTTCTCATGGAGAGTGAAGATAAAACTGCCCTTTGAATTCTAGGTTCACTGATTTTTCACAGGCAGGCTTTGAAGGACTGCATTTCAGGCATATTAGGTGCTTAAAACATTATCACGCATCTATTTTCAAAACCAGCTGTGAAATTCTAAAGGAGAAAAGACATAAAAAAATACTCTCAAATATTCTGCTAAATGGATATTGAGGTGCTTTCATTTATCTACAGATCAGTTATTACCTCCTCTAAACCACTTGAAAGTGGGATTCAGATGTTTTAATGATTTTCCACAACATTCCTATACCCTGTGTTACATGGCTTGATCATTATACAATTTTTAAAAAGGATAGGTAGTATAACATTAGCATTAGAAAATTTCATAGATCAGTCATATATCAGAATAGGTAGAAATCATAGAATCGCAGATAAGAACTTTTCTAGTTCCATACTGACTGCATTCTGACACTATCAGTCAGTTGAAAAAAAATCTTAAATTTCCAATAGCCACATTGAGCTAACTGTTCATTCATATTCATTATAACAGTGATGACATTAAACTTCTAAAACTAAAACCAAAGATTAAGAAACTGTGCCTCATTTATTCCTGCAAAGCAGAACGTTAATCTTACTTTGAAAACAGTTGTGATGGTATCAGTGAGGCCACTAATGTAGGAATTTATCCCAAAATAAAATAATGTGCAAGTCCACCAATCTGACAAAGACACAGATGTTTATTCGCTGCTGTGAGATTTTGAACATGAAAAGGTACTGTGGATATTTACTATTGTAATACATATCTGTACGCTAGATTTTAAATATATTTTTAATTGATACCTGGTATTAAAACCATGCAAAATCATGAAAATAAAAATGAGTGGAAAACATGTTAAAAAAATCAGTCTTTGCTTTGGGTTTGTGACTGCCAAGTGCAGTATGAATGACTTGGCCAGTTTTTCGGTTTCTTCCCAGCTGTGCAACACTCTTAGACTTCTAGATTAGCACCTTTTTGGCAAATCAATAACCATTTACATTTGGAAAACAGTAGTCCTCATCTAAAGAGGCCAGGTTGTGGGAAAGTAATTACTCCTAATGTGGAAGAGAACAAGAAACCAAATCATTGAAAGAAAGACACATTAATGTATCCATTTTCCATAGCTTCACAGATGAGAGGAAAAATAACTTGGCTCAATATAACATTATAATAACCATTTGTATCATGAAACAGATTTAGTTCTTCTAAGTTGAACCCGGCACAGGGTTTGACATGATTCTTTAAAAATAAGGATAAACAGTTCAGGCCTCTAGTCCCTGGAAACACTGAAAGCATTTGGCTTCATTGCTGTCTCTAGAGTCTGGAAAGATCCCTCTTGAACCACTGTCAAATGGGAGCAGTAAATGTTTACTGATTTCCAGCTATGGTATAATATTTTGCTTCCAGCTTTTTTCTGCCCAAAATGTTGAATTCTCTAGCAGTAACATCTAGTTTTTCAAAAAACATATATTTTTTTTGCTAACATTTCAAGACTATAAAATATGGCATCAGCACCTAGGAAAGTCACCAAAATAACACTTAACCATTACAGAGGGTTCTTTTTACTTTAATAAATGTACACAGATATTAAAATTTCTCTGTCAAACAATAAATCAATGGAAGCATATCCTAACAGGCTGTATTTTGTTGATTAACCACAAAAATGAAGTTTTGAACCAGTGGCAGAAATTATTTTAATAAGTGAAGTTTGATTCTAGATATAATAACAGCTGTATACTTGCATCTTGAACCTTCAGATGAGTTTATGTGGACTACACTGTCACAATCACACTGTTGACTGGCACTTACAGAAGGTTTTCTATTCCTTTTTCCTATTATGAAAATGAATGAAAAATTAAAATGGCTTTTTGGGGGGTGGAGTTTCATTTTCTTAAGTTCCTACTTTCTGCAGAGATCATCTCGCTGAAAACAAATAGCAGTATTTTGTATGTTCCAGAATAACTAGTGTACAACAATGAAAAGAAAAACAGGTTGACCTAACCTAATTATTCTCATAAAATATCCTCAGGCTATATTTTGAGTATGAAAAATCATGTTAAAAACTACACAAGAAGCATCTTCAAAAGAGACACTAGTTGGAAAATAAATCTAGTAAAGCTCCCCAACAGTTTAGACTTCTGTGTCTTCTCTTGGATCGTTTACAAAAAAATATCTCCGAGGAAACAGCATTGACATAAACTAATTATGGAACAATGTATGGGACTTTCCTACTTCCTTCTCCATGAGATCTGCATGGTAAACTTCCATATGTCATTTTACTAATGTCTGGTAAGAAACAAAAGCATCTAATGAGGTAGTCAAATTCCATGTCCTAGACATTTTAGTTTATCTGTATTTAATAATCCTAACACACAAAGTAGTATGATTCTATTAATTTATTTAAAATGAAACTTCTTTGCTTTATAACATTTTTTTGAGTGAAGAAACAGATTCAAAAATACAGGCCCTATGATTTCATAAGACATTCAGCGGAATTATAGAGTATGGACAAAGTTTTCACATCCCTATGAGCCAACATATGTTGTCATTTCCGGCTGTAATTGTTTAATGTGAAAAACAATAGTTTTCAGTTAACACAGACTTATACAAGATGGCAAAATTATTTCCACTCATCACCTCCTTAATACATGTGAAGGATTGGGAATGGTTATGAGCAGCTTATCTTCTCCTTTGAAATTTAATTAATATAGAAAGTAACTACTGATTGAGTTTTCAGTTCATAGAGGAACTGGAGGCTCTTTAACTCACAAAAACCTCAAAGCATCCAAATCCTGGCATCCTATCCCACTACTCTGAACTGTGCAAAGAAAATTCAAAAGTCAATTAGAATGTAAAAAAAAAAAAATCATAAACCAAGCTTTTCAAATGAGGAAAATGCAAGACACATGTAAAGCTCTTGACAAAAGCCTTACAAAGTTCTTTCCCTTTCAAATACCCAGAAGAGTCCTCTCAAAAGTGCTTCTCTGGCAGACTGAAATATAATTCTCTAAAATTGAATTTATCTCTTACAATAGCTTCCTGTTCTGCTGCTGATCCACATACAGATGTTGGATTGCCATGACTTGCCCAGTTTCTACATTGATAGAATTAGATCAATAATGACATCTACAATCACTAGAGTGGTCTGAGACTAGCAAATATAATGTCATTTGCTTTGTTTTACAGTTAAACTATATCTACTTAATTTATCATTGTCCCTGAGCTATTGAAGTTGCACCAGATTGCAGTCTGTCTTGTTAGACTTTTCCATGCAGTAGATTCCAGGCATAACTTTTCCCATATATAATTAATGTAGCAAGCAAAAACTGGCTGTGGTAAAGAACTACTCTGCTTAGACCACCTTGCTCCCACTTAGCTTCAGTGACCTCATGACTTAGTTTTACCTCCAGCACAGTGTAGTGAAAAAGTAAGGTTTGTTTTCCCCCTAAATATACAGATTAAGTTTCACCAGAAATGTCTGCATATTGCTGCTTTTTTTGTATTTTTTAACAACATTATGTAAGTGGAGTACAAAATCAGTAATGGTCAAGTGAATTCTTCAAACTCTAGACTTTAGTCTCTAAGAATGTCAGTCAAGAATCTTTCATGAGCTCTGAATTCTTATACACACATAATTTTCTGCTGACAAAAAGCCTATGTTAACAATCTTTAGCAAGTGCATAGCTATATAGCTGTTAGTAACTTTCCTGCCTTGTACTGCAAGTGCATAGCTATATAGCTGTTAGTAACTTTCTTGCCATGTACTGCTTTTAGTGTTAAATGATTTCCATTTCAAAATGGGACTAAATCTCTATGCTGTACTCTTCCTTGTAGCAGGTATAGTATTTTACAAGTAGCATTGTGCACCACACAAAACGTTCAGATACATTATTTATAACTTAAAACAATACTGCTGCTAAATGGTGCTATCTAACTCTAAGAGAGGATTTTCGGATGCCAAACAGGTATAGTTAACATCTGCTTGTCCTTAGTAAACACTATTACTCTTAAAAGCTATTGCTAGCATTAATATTCATCACTGAAAAATTTATGTAGTTGCCTATCCCTTTAATTTTACCACCTTTCACTGGCTTGATATTTCAGAGGAGATTCTGTTAACAGTTGAATGGAAAATTTCTGAAATCTTGTATCGTAAGACCTATTATTTGAAGAACTGTAATAGTCACCTATTTTGTACTGCACTCTATGAACACTAGCGTGTGCCACAAAAAGTATCCTGTTTTGGGGCCTATTCTTGGAACATACTTCTTGTCTTCATTGAGACAAATAATTTTAAAAATACCTTTTGAACATCTGAGTATCTTTAAAAAGAAGATGGAATCTACTTTATTTGGGCATATTAGCTAAAACTTCTCAATTAATTGACCAAATCAATGAAAGCATTTCTCTCTTAAATTCTTAACACTAACTTAATCTTTTTGTTGACATTTTTTATTTGCACATTAGTACAATTTTAAATTCAATAACTTCCTTTGGACATAAAAAGCAGCAAATTATGCACAGAAAAGAAAAGAATTTAAATCTAAATGGGATGCAACAAGAAAAAATATAGTTGTTTTCAGATTGTCAAGACTCAGACTGCCTCACCAAAAGCTGCCTCATTGACTAGAATCATGTCACTCATGACAGCCAGTAAAACACTAAAAGCAGTCCTCAAATATTTTAAAGGAGTTGCAGATCCATCATGACTCAGTATATATAAGCTATTGCCTCGGTCATAATGAATTAACTTAATTTATCTAACCAAAACAATTCACAAGACGTAGAATTATGATTTTAACTCGAGTTCAGGCATCATTGTGAATTATCCAAGTTAACTGGATATTCAAATTAAGTCTCACTCTATTTCAATCCATTGCATTTCTTGCACATCCTCTTTCATTTCATCAGCATGCTTTGTTCTGAAAATGGATTGAATTTTTAAATTGCATCATGGTGCCATACATACAATCACAACATTCATTTTGTTGATGACTCTAGTTACTTCCTAGTGTAGGACCAGTACTGAAAAAAAAGTGATGCAACCTTTTCTGCTGAGTAAAGAAAAAATGAGACCATCTTTTGTTTTGGCACACTATATTCAAGTTATGTGTATCCAAATATATTTTGTAATTTGGCTTTTTCTCTACATAACTTATAATAACTATCATTACTAAATATGAAAATTAATATTAAAACACTGCAAAGAAAAATGAAACAAAAATGGAAGTATGTTATCCGTAACTGTAGTTGCTGTATACACTTCTCTTTCATCAGGCTGGAAAATGTAGGAGCAGGTTGAGTGACATTTAGTGCTTTGCTAGAAGCTGCTTTGATTGTGCTCTTATTTCTCCCAGGTAGATCAAATGGGAGAATTTGCTTATATAAAACCTCACAAGCTGGTTCACAACTGGCAAAATTCCTTAATGCATAAACAGGCACGTGATATCAATCTTTATTTTAAAAATAATTATTTTAGAAAGTTTTCTATACTCAGTAGCTCACCACTATGAAGGGGAGTAAACATTATCATCCTCCTTTTATAGACAGGAAAACTGAGGCAGGAGAGCACTGACCTTTACTAAAAGAAGATGGTGATCTTGTATACTGGTTTTGGCTGGGATAGTTATTTTTTTTTTAATAGTAGCTTGTATAGGGCTATGTTTTGATGGTTTCGCTATGGTGGAGTAGTGCTTACACAAAAACAAGACCTTTTCTGTTTTTCACATCACCCTACCACAGTAGACTGGAGTGCACAAGAATCTGGAAGGGGCCAGAGCCAGGGCAGCTGACCCAAACCATCCAAAGGGATATCCCATGCCATCAGTCATGATTGGCAATAAAAGCTGAGGGAAAGAAGGAGTAAGGAGGAACGTTCAGAGTGATAGCATTTGTCTTCCCAAGTAACCATTATGTGTGCTGGAGCCCCTGGAGATGGCTGAACATCTTCCTGCTAATGGGACACAGCAAATGAATTCCTGAATTTGCTTTGGTTGCACACACAGTGGGAGTGAGTGAGCAGCTGTGAGGGGCTTAGCTGCCTACTGGAGTTAAACCACAAACACTTGTCACTCTGCTTCTGATGACTGAATCTGCTGGACACTACATTTATTGTCTTTCTAGACACCTTTATTAATGTTCTACTTTCAATATAATTTCTAAAGTAGTTTGAAAAAAATAGTTCTTTAAGTTTCAGACTAGGAAAGAACTAAAACATATGGTTTAAGAACAGCTACATAGTCCAGCTTTGGCAGTGTAGTGTTGTCATCAAAATATTACTAGATAGATTGCTGTAATTATTCCAAGGTCTTGAATGGAAAACAGAGATGTGTTATTCTTTGACCGAAGTGATTTTGCATTGATTGATAACCATAGAATAACATTTAATAATATAAAACATCAGGGTAACTTTAAGCCTAATGGCAGAATCACACACAGAATATAGATTCTTAGTATTTTGACAATTTGTATTCAACATAACCACTCTAGTGTTGAAGACAAGAGTTGTACAGGAAGAGAGACTATATGAGTGGGAAAATTCTGCATTATGTGGATGAAATGCAGTAACTGTCTTTAATCAAGGAGATCGTGATACTGGTCCCCTAAGCACTCACCAATCCAACTACATGTGTCATCTGAGTGACATTTCTTCTTCGTTGGCCTCCTCAGCACATTTGGCCCAGCCCTGGGGAATGAGAGAATGGAAAATACTTCTCTTTTTTGGAAAACCGACTTCCTTAGAGCTTACAGATGTCCTTGGTCCACCATTTGTATTTACTATTGTACTATATTGTATGAGTCATCTCAGTGAGGTTAGCAAATGCCTTGCTGTCTCTGAGAATGGTTCCAGAAGTTGTCCTAGCCTGAATGTAGAGAAAGGATTGAAAATTGACTTCTAGGTAGTAAAACTTTAATTTTCGTTGTTAGCACTTTATTCAAATTTAGATGCTACAAAAGATAGCCCTTTCTTTGCATAACTGTTGTGGTTTAACAAAGTACTACACAGCTGCTCGCTCTCTCGCCCTGGTGAAAGGAGGGAGAAAATTAGAAGAGTAGAGATGAGAAAATTAATGAGTTGATATGAACACAGTTTAATAAGTAAAGCAAAAGCTGTACATGCAGACAGAGCAAAGCAAGGAATTCACTACTTCCCATTGCCAGGCATACAGGTGGAAAACTTTATTTGTTCTTTAGTTTAGTGCCACTGCTTACAATGAGATAGTCTAGCCATAATTTTAAAGTAAGTAAAATAAAGTTGGTGACACCTCAATTAACTGCCATTATCATCTCTACTAAATGATAGAAAAAAATTATTCAACTGATTTGTCAAAGACAAAGTCAGACAGACTGTTGCCAGTCTTACTACCACAACAGACAATACAAATACTCTCTTCTGTTTCCACTCTGCTTCCACTAATACCAGTGCCAATGAATGAATGAAAAAGGTCACTTCCTTACACCAGGAGATGGGAACACTGATTTCGTGGAAGTCATGATTATTTCTCCTAGTTAAGGAAAACAAAAACATAAAAAAGAAGAAGTTGTTATAGCAGAATAAGAATAATTTTTGTACCTTCATGTACATGCTACTGAAAAATATTTTACTATATAAGTTTACTGAATATTTATTGTCTTACAATGCAAGACAGTGAGAGTTAAAATTTTGTTTCATCTTCTTTTAGATAAGTTTGCTCAGGATTGAAACTTCCTTTTTCCATTAAAATTTTTTCCAAATGCTTTGCCAGAAGTTTCCTTGCCCTCAGTGCTCTATTTGCCTTATGGCTTTGGTGCAAGTCTTCTGGTTACTGAAAGGTCCATTCACACAACAAAGGATAGTTTTGAACAACCAAAACAGCTATTTCTGAGTCACTGTCCAGTGAATTAACAGTGCACTAACATAATTGTCTTCCAGAACTTCAGTAATAACTCCATACAGCAGTACTACTTATTCAAGGACCAAATCCATCTGTCTCAGATTTTCCTTTAGTTAACTTTCTTCACTCCTACCGTCACTCAGTTTCTTCCAGCATTGTCCAACAAATACTTCTATCTTTCCATTCATACTTTCACTGATTTATAAACCATCACTGCTGATTTTCTGTGTACTCTTTGCTTTCCTCTCCTTACCCCCTCTCCTATTTTTCAACCAGCATGATTATTGAATCTACTCATGTTTCCCACTCCTTCACATTCAGTTTCTCTCTCAGAAGATATTTAAGATATTTCTTTTATTCCATGACCTTGGAAGTATCTGGATGTCTTCTACTTCTGCCTTTACTCTTGGATATCCTCCTGCAACAGTAATACCTCCCTTCCTCTGACATTTCTTCCCTGCTCTGAGCTAGCACTTCATACATTGACAACTCTAAGCACATTTCATGTGCCAGATGAGCTTTCAAGAGCCCTGTTTTCCTGCCTTTGTTTCTGTCTCTGCATAAAATGTTACTGATTCTTTTCAAGGGAGAGTTAAAAAATGTAATCTGACTTTCCTACTTCTCTGATTTCTCTTACAATCTGTCTTCTGATGTCTCTTCCCCTCCCCTATAAATCAGAGCTACAGAAGTTTCTTCTCTGCTCCTCTGTGATATCTGTAATTGTTTCATTTATGCAATTTTTCCTGAAACATCCTTTATGCTTATCCTCTTCCTTGTTGGTCTTTCTAAAACATTTCTTTGTCCTCTGGCTCATTTCTACCAAAACACAAATATTTCATGATCTCTTAATTTTTAAGAATACAGCCTTAGCTCCATCTGTATGTCCTGTATTAATGTCCTCTTTCATTAAATGAATTACTTTTAGTCACTACTCGGAGTGCTAGAATTCCAACTCTAAACTACCACTAGCTTGTCATTTGAAAAAAAAAAAAAAAAAAAAACACAAACCAACAACAACCTCCTTTCCTAAAAAAACCCACAAACATAAATACAAGCAAACAAACCAGAAAAAAGCACAGATAATCACTATGTTAAATGATTGGCAGAATCTATTAATAGTTTTTCCCTGAAAATATATGAGAATACTGAAAATGAAGAAATGTTTGCTTTAACAAATTTTAATATTATTTTAAAATTAAACTAGGATAAATATGACTTAAACTAAATGAAAATTCATTGTAGAAATTTATGTTTTTTCCTTTTTATAACCATTAATTACCACATGGATTTGGTTTTGCTTAATGCAGAACTTCTTTTCTATTTCTTTGTTTGTTCTAGATACTAATGCAATAGTTTCCCCATCTCTAATTTATACTTTCTCTAATCAGGCTTTAATAAAATTCTAGTCCTCATTATCTCGAATGATCTATTCCTAAGCAAAAATCAGAATTAGTTTTCTTTATTTCTTCACTGCTTTTGACACAGTCTATTAAGCCTTTCTTCCTAAAATTAGGCCTTTCTTCTTACTTTCTAATAATTTTTCATGTGGATTTCTTTGTTCATCCTTAGCCAGATGTCTAGTTCTTAGTCTTCCTCTCTTTTTTTTCTTCCTACAAACTTGACACATGGACGGCTTTGCTGGTGAATTTAAGTTCAGACACTGTTTTATATGCGGAAAATCTAAGAATTTACTTCTCTACTTCAAAACTACTCTTCTGTCCAAATTAAATAAATCTTGAGCTGTGTTTTCAACACTACTTCCTTTATTTTGACAATCAGTACAAAGCCAACACTAAGAAAACCAGCTCAATCTTTTTCTCTAAGCCATTTGCACTGCCTCCTATGTTGATCTCTATGAGCACCTCCTCTCCTACCTCACCTCTCTCTGCTTTCTTCTTATTTAGGACTTAACTTCTGAATTGTCATTCTATGCTCAAACTCATGTTATTACTACATAGTGTGAACTATTTTTTGTTTCCTCTCCGTAATAATGCTAAAAAACTTATTTTTGAAAACGTCATTCTTCGCTTTTGATTTGCAAAGTACAATAACTTGGGTTTCTAACCTCAACAAATACAAGCATATCTGTTCTCATACATTGGCAGAATATTCCACATTATTCCCTAGCCTTTGCTTCAGCCTCATCATTTCAATCACCCAGTATCAGGTAGGAACAATTTTCAGAATTATTTTTGATTCAAACAATGATGCTATTGGTCTTCTTGGCTACCTGTGCACACTGCAGCTCATATTCAGCCAGCTGTTGATCAACACCCCTAGGTCCTCTTCCAATGAGCAACTTTACAGCCACTCTTCCCCAGGACTGTTGCATTGCATGGAATTGCTGTAATCCAAGTGCAGGACGTGGCACTTTACCTTCTTGAATCTCATACAATGGTCCTCAGCTCATCTATCCAGACTGTCCAGATCCCTCTGTAGTGCCATCCTACCGTCAGGCAGATAAACCTACCTGCCTAACTTGATGTTGTCTGCAGACATACTGAGGGTGCACTCGATCCCTTCAACCAGATCATTGATAAAGACATTAAACAGACCTGGCCCCATTACTGAGCCCTGGAGAACAACACTTAGGACCGGCCACCAGCCAGGTTTAACTCCATTCACCAAAAGTCTTTGGGTCTGGCCATTCACCCGTATTTTTTACCTTGTAAGAGTATGCCCATCCAAGCCTTGAGCAGCCAGTTTCTCCAAGAGAATGCTATGGTAAATAAGATCAAAGGCTTTACTAAAGTCCAGATAAACAATATCCACAGCCATCCACATAGTGGAAGCTGATCCTCAGAAATATTTGGGAAGATGATGTACGATCTTTATTGTGATACCTACAAGAAACTTCAGCTAGAAAAAGACTCACAGAAGTCACTACCAATGCTACTGACCAACACTGTCCTATGTTTTCCATCTTCTTTCCCATCTAAATTTTTCAGCTTTTTTTTCTGTATTTACTTTGCAAGCCTCTTGGGTCAGTAACCATACTTTAGCACTATCTTTCTATAACATCTAGTGTAATACTGTCCTGGAAAGTTCAAAGAAAATATAAAGAAAATTATTTTCTACATCTCTCTGGTCAGTACCCTTTATACAGTGATTTCTGAGAGCTTTTCTGATAATATTTACATGCTATGAAAAATGAAATTTAGTGTTTTTGTTGTGAATAGTTTGTGACAGCTCTGAGAATCTATTGTAAATTCTTATGCTATCACAAAGCACAGCTGCAAGCAATCCTCACATACATATATTAGTAAGAGGATGAATTGACACAATAGCGCTCACTCACTTTCTGCCTCAGTTTGCACTTTTTTCCCAGACAAATGTAAAAATATTGATTGCTACAGACATTTTTGAGCATTATACTACTTTGTATTCTTAGCTAACATGTTATTATGCAATGAGCCATGTATGAAATTAATATTCTCACCATAAACTTGTTCAAGTCTCATTTCCTTTTGAAAAGTTTAAGGAAAATCCTTAGCTGGTGTAACTTTTGTAATTGCACTGAGCTCAGCATATGTCCTTTCATTATATGAATGTATTGAATCTCCAGATTCACCTACCTGTGTGATTTTCCTGAGTATTGGCTTAGCTGTTTGAAGAAGTAGCATTTGATTCACCTAAATCCAAATGTAAGAAGAAAATAAAAAAAAGATTTAATGGTTTCCAAGACTAGTGTTTCTTAATGCCTATTTTAAACATTCTGAAGTATAAATGCTGAAATTTACCACGTCTCATTGAAATTCCTTCTTGTAAACAGTGTTTTTTGGTTTATTTTTGCATGAAGATAATATTTACTTTTAAAATAGTTTTAACTATAATAAAGGTTAAACTGTGCCCACAAGATACAATTTATTGAAATGATGGCAAAATATGGTTATATCGTAAGGTGTAGCCTAGAAGACTCTTCCTTCATTTGAGAACTAGCAGTTGTCTGCTGTTTTATTTATTATGGTCCGATACTGTTAACCTGCTGAGACTAACTCTTTGTCATACTCCACCTCAGGGGCAGGGGACACAGCAAAGAGTACAGAGCCAACTTCACCTGCTCTTCCAAAGCTGAAGGGGACGTTGGGTTCCTAATGTACAGTAAATATATCTACTCCTAAATCTGTTTGGAAATTACATAAACTTCATTTACTTTTCAACTCTTTGAAGTACTTCCCATAAAACTTTTAATATAACTTTTGACACATGCACATAGGCAGGTAACTATAAGGTAAAAAGGTAGATAAAGTGAAAAAGCTGAGAAAGGTTGTTTACTGCAGAGTTTCTACCCTTTTAAAGGAGTGTGATTGAAAACATAATCTTACTCAAGATCTGTTCCTTACAACACTCCATGCTAAATCAAACTCATAGCTCTAGGTGCATTAAGTAGACAGCTAACAGTAAAGCAACTGTAGAAAACTGTCAGGATGCTCAGGGCCTGATCCTGCAAACATGAACAGGCACATAGAGCTTTATGAGAGCTAGTTTTCCTACAGATGTGAATGAAATGACGTGTGGAAAATGAATTTACTCTTGTCCATATCTGCAAGACAAAATCTTTCATTTTATAAGTTCTAAAGTCAAAAAGAAATACAATCAAAAACATTGAAATAGACTGATTTGCCCTGTAATTCAGGGGAGAATTGCTAAGAATAGAGATTGCCACAGAGGAAGTGAAATAGAGGATAAAGGTCTGTTAAGCAGATCAATTGGTTTCTGACTTTCAATTGTACTGGCAGAGGTCATCTCCCTGGTGACAGAGAGATTAGTTGCTCCTGGCAAGGAGATTTACGAATGTTTATGTACAGGATGTTCTATGGCTCCATTGCAGAACTGTAGGTTACCAGTAGTCATGCTCTTCAGCAGAGCTATGTGGGTTCTCGAATAATCATTATTTTCCTCTAGTGACAGGAATGCACTACCCAGTTTGAAGTGCTGACAGGTAGGCATGCAATGGATAGAGCAGAGGTCAAGCAGCCTGTACATTATGAATGGTGAGATAAATCCGGCATCTTCTCAATCTCTTTCTTTATGATGTTGACCCAGAGACCTCATTGTGAGAGGATTGTCATCCAGGACCCACAACATGAACCTCTTAATTTCTCAAAGGAAAAGACTTCAAGAACATGTTTATCTCAAGGCAGATCAGGCCAAAGGGCTCTCACCCTTTCTTTTGCAGGTACCAGCTTTTCTCTGTAACTCACTGCCTTGTCCTGCATGTGCCAGCCTAATATCAAAAGGGCTGGCTATCTCTTCTGAGGCTGCAATGCTACTCTAACCCCATCATTAAGAAGCACTTGAGAGTGCACAGCAGTGGCAATTTTATGAAAAATTATGTACCTGGAGAAACAGACTAAATGCTGAGCTCTAGCTAACCTCACAGTCTTTCTTTTTCCACTTACTGTATCATTTTCTCATCTGTTTTTAATGATGCCTGAGTGTGCTCTTAACTTTAACTTTTCACAAGATGGTTTGTTTTCCTCAGTGAATCATGACTGACAGGTAAGAATTCCACTTTCCATTTCCCGTCGCATATACAGGATTTAATGAATCAAAATTCTACCTCACTGGCTACAATAACATGCCATTAAATAAAATTTTAAATGCTTTATGGAATAGTAGCAAATAAAGCTTATTTCAAATAACAGTAATGGCTGTAGTAAGCTTTACTAATTTCAGAAGTAAAGCTATCTTGTACAAATGACAAATATTTAGCAGCATGGAGAAAAACAATCAGCAAAATATAGAAACTACTATAGACTTAAATAACTTTTCTTCAGTCACCAGAATGAACTCCATTTAACTACCTCACAGTAATTAAATAGCACAACACAAAGAAGAAAATCTAATTTTCTTACAGGTATAGTTTCCCTTCTACAAAAAGGCACAAAAGAGAATGGTCCCAAAGCATGCAACATAAAACTATTAAGTTCATAGATTAATTGATAAGACTAGAAAAGAATCTAAACAAGGAAGACTAGTAACTAGCATTTTTATAAAATACCAACCAACAGTCCACTGAAAAATACTAAATGACTTTTAGAAATCCATCAAGACATAATGAATGTAGAAAAAAGTCTTTAAAAAAGCAGTATCCTTGTTTTTCAAATGACAAAATAATTACTAACTATAATTAGTATGGACACTTCAAAACCAAAACAAATCCTGATGTGATTGAAAAGGCCTTTCTCACCGAGTATATGTTTAGCTGTTAGAAGACAAAAGCACTCTACCAGATCCTACTCATCAATGCTAATTTTAATGAAACTGCAGAAAGATGAAAGAACCTGCTTCTAGCCTTTAGAAGCGAATAAATTCCAACTGTTTCAATTGTACAAGACCAAGAGATTCAGATAATCAAGTAGAGTCAACCACAAAAATATCATAACTATAGAAAGAATATGACTTGAGAATTATTAGCGATTATTATAACTTAGCAATTATTCTGTGAAGTTGATTCCAGCTGCTTTTATTTAACCTGGGATTATGTTAGAAATCATCTCAATACAAAAAATACAGCATCAGTAGTTTACAGGGCTCGGGATATAATCAACTTAGTTACAAGGAGAAAAAGATGATAATCCAGTCCACCAAAAAAGATTTGAAAAATAAATATCATTTATGCTTCAGCATTTTATGTGGGAGAAAATAAAAAATAGCAGCAATAATGATGCAATTCAGTATAGGCAAATAGAAGGGGAAAACAGTAAAAATCCATCATGATTTTATAACCTCCCATATTGTTTTGAATAGTTATTAAATGAAACATATTTTTACATATAAAAACACCATTTGGTTTCAAAGATGCAAGTAGTACTACATTGAGGTTTTGAAAGTATACTCTTACATGCTTGTTTTCGTGTTATTTGCAGTTATCTTGATTGTCTTACTCTATAGCCTTACTCAGTGACTTTAATGCTGCCTTTCAGAATGTTATTCATTGGTACTTCCTGTTTGTGTATCACCACTGCAAGTGCAGAATGGACGTGTGGTGATCAAATACTATGATCAAAAGAAATTCATCCTGCACACTCAGACCTTTCTTGCTCACTAATGTGTCATGAGTGATTTATTAAAATAGTCCAAACCCTGGTTACTTCTAATCAACAGTAAAAAACCCGACTGGCAATAAGGACATTTTTTTCTCCACTGAAGTATGTAATTTCTTCTTCTTCAGAAAGCACCTACTAATGTCCACTGATGGAAGGATGTTATCCTGAGTTACTAACAGCCATACTACTCATTTTGAAACCAGTTGCATTGCAGCCCTGGAAAGCTATGGAGTGAGCATTATATTATTAGAAAAGGTAGCTGCTTGCGTTTGTCAGCAGTTTTATACCTGAAGATTCAGAGGTCTAGCAAATGAAAGCTGTGGCAAATAATTGTACTGAAAAGAAAGGATCTCTTTGCAGAAGGATTACCTACAAAACACTTCATAAGAGTAGGGTCTGACATTCGTATAGATATTTTCAGTAGAAATCATGTGCAAAATATGAAAAAATATATATTTAGTGTTTAACTCAATGTTAGAAAAACTGAGAAACATCGACCTGATATATATTATATTCACTGACAAACCAGTCATTCTTGTATAAAAAGTCACAAGGTGAAATATTGTCTTCTGAAATCAATGACAGTAATCTACTAAGTTGACAAGTTCTGGGACTTCATCAGTCCCATAGATGTGTAAATACAGAGGCTAAAGGGTGGCTTTGACTTTACTTCTGAATTTCCCCCTTTTGGAAACTGTATCCATTGTTTACTAATATTTGCCCAATGAACATATCACTGCTAACAGATTTGTAAAAAAATTCTGTCTTCTTTGGAGACTAAAATTATTTTTTGAGATTGGTTATTGTTTTGGTTTGTTTGGGTTTTTTTAAACGATCTATTTATAATTCCAGTTTTTAAGTAATAGGAATATTTGAACATATAGAAGCTTTTTGTCCTTCATAGCAAACATTCCAACTTGTTATCCAAGATCTCTTGAAATTCTGTTGTCATAGGTTGAAAATTTGAAAAAGATTCACTGAATGCAAATATTCCCAGTGTCATTATATTGGATTTTTATTTAATAGATATGTCATGTATTACACAGAATTTAGCACAAAGCTAAAAAAACACTTACTTACAAAATGCTTTTGAAATGCACAGAAGCTACAAACTGGTAAGATCTCTTGATTTTTAACTCAGCACTCACCTTTGCACTGCTTTTTGCATTGCAAGACCAGTAACTGGACAATATGTGAAATCATAGGGCAACATATGACATGAAATGAGAAACATGATAGAATTCTGATATATAGTTGCATGTTTTCAAATATGGTTAGCCAACATAATGAATACCTTGTCTCTAAATGTTTTTAGGCCTCTTCCTATTAGCTCTAGATAAGCACTTATCAGACACAGTCCATTGCCACTAATTCCTCTTATTGATCCCCCCTGCTGTGTTTTTAATCTTTTGCAATGCATTAAATTCCTTTTATCTGCATATATAAAAGACCCCTTTCAATTAGTTTACTTACTATTATTGCAATAGCATGTCTGATATCGATGTAAAATATGTAATAGTCAAGGAAAGTATTGTCAATATACAGGATTCTTCAGTATGACTGAGCCTACTCCCATTTCCGATCATTTTGTTAGGAGAATCTTACTACTTCATTTCTCACTGTTGTCTACATAACATGTTGTTGTTTGAAATTCAAGTCAATTATCAAAACATATACCCTGTAATCTGCTGCCTACAGAGTCTGGACTTTTCCTGGTTTTGGTTGGGTTTTGTTTTTTTCCTGTTTAGGAAGAAAATACGGGTTTTGCAATACTAACTTGAAATTGTAAAGGTCTCAACAGAAAAAATAATGCAGTTTCCAGGCTAAGCACTCCATTTAGTCCTTTTCAGTTTTAAAGGTGACAGAGATAACAGCTGCAAAACCAAGTGGGCTCTTTGTATTCACCTGTTATCACCAAATCAAAACAATGCTATTTAAACTGAGACTGCAAACAAATAGCCTCTACTTGCTTTTCCTGTCCTATTTTCTAACAAATCCTAACAGAAGCAAGGTCCTTTATCTTAGCAATAAAAAAATGCATCTTTTCCATTCCACTCATCCTGAGTATCCAGGATTGTGACCAGTAGGAAATGACAGTCTTCAAAACACCATACACACTTACCGGAATCTTACAAAATAAGCTTTCTGAATCTAGTTCAGTACTTTAAGTATCCCAATAATGCACCAGTGCACTTTGGTACGCAGTACAGTGCAACTTCATTGATTACAGAATTATGTCATCATTCAAGGAAAAAATTTTTTATGTTTATAGGACAAAAACACCTAAGATTACTTTCCATGTGCCATATTATCATATAGAATGCCTTTTTCATTCTTACAGAAAGCAATAAAGTTTAGTTTTGATAAACAGGTAACTAAAATAGTTATCATTAATATATTAAAATTATAAAATATTTAATGTATATTATAAATATATAATTATAATACCTATATTATAATATTTATCAT
>NW_010198472.1:0-1012 GCF_000695765.1 Mesitornis unicolor
CCAAAACCTCGACCCCTTTTAGACCCCAAACTTCAACAATGCCAGGCCCGAAACCTCGACCATTTAAAGCCCCAAACCTTGACCCCTTTGAGGCCTGAAACCTCATTCCCTTCTCACGCTCAATCACTTTTAGGCCCCAAACTCCGCCACTTTTAGGTCCAAATCCTCGTCCTTTTAGGCACAAACATTGACCCTTTTAGGTCCCCAAATCACCTGATTTTTGGGCCCAAACCTTGACTGCTTTGAGACCTCAAATCTTGGTCCCTTTCAGGCCCCAAACCGTGGCTGTTTTTGCCCTGAACCTCGGCCATTTTCCCCCACTGGATTGTGGTGGTGGTGGTGGTTAAATAGGTGGAGGTTTAGGGCAGAACAAGTCCAGATTTGGGGCAAAATGTTGAGATGTGGGGCAAAAGGTCAATGTTTGGGACAAATGTTAAGGTCCGAGGCAAAACCAGTGAAGATTTGGGGAAACAATCAGGATCTGGGTCAAAATGGTTGGGATTTGGGGCAAATGGTTGAGATCTGCAGCCAGTGGTCAAGTTCAGGAGCAAAACCAGTCAGGATTCAGGGAAAATGGTCAAGATTTGGCACAAAAATGGTCGGAAATTGTTGAAATGGTTGAGATTTGGGACCAAAATGGTCAAAACTTCAGGGAAATGTTTGAGCTTTGTTTCAAATGATCAAGTGTAGAGGCAAAACCAGTCAAGATTTGGGGAAAATGGTCAAGAGCTGTGGTAAAAATGGCGAATAATAGGGAAAACGGTTGATATGTGGGGCAGAACATCAAAGTCTGCCCATTTCAGTCCCAAATCTGGACCATTTCACTCCCAAATCTGGACCATTTCAGGCCCCATTTTAGGCCTCAGCCCCTTGAACCCCAACCCCAGGCACCACTCATGGGGACAACTGGTTGAACTGGGAGACTCAATGGCATCCTTCTTCTTCCTCCTCCTCCAGGCTGGCGGGCGGCCATGACACTGGTGGAGGCCGGCGGTGGGCTCCCGCCCCCCGC
>NW_010198472.1:1506-1904 GCF_000695765.1 Mesitornis unicolor
TTTAGCCCCTAAACTTGACCGGTCACTGCAAACCTCAACCATTGCCCCAACCCTCAACCGTTTTTGTCCCAGATCTTCATGGTTAGGCCCACACCTCAACCCCTTTTAGACCCCAAACCTCATTCCCCTTTAGGCCCTAAACTTTTCCCCTTAGGCATGAAAGTTTGACCACTTTTAGGCTCCAACCTCGATCATTTTAGGCCCCAAACCTTGACCATTTTAGGCCTGAATACTTGGCTGTTTCTGCCCTGAACCTCAGCCATTTCACCACACTGGTCTGTGGTGGTGGTGGTTAAAATGGTCGTGGTTTAGGGCAAAACCTGCCACAGTTTGGGCTTAAAAGGGTCGAGGTTTTGAGGCCTAAAACGGTTGAGATTGGGGCCTAAGAGAGGATGAGG
>NW_010198473.1:0-370 GCF_000695765.1 Mesitornis unicolor
GTTATGTTCCAAAGCACCACATCTTATAAAATCTGAAAGCTGACAAGGAGGAATAAGGTAACAAACTAAAGGGACTGCGGCTCTTTCCCGGTTACCCCATTATTACTGCCTGCACATGGCACATACCCTTGCAAGTCACCCAATCTCCCTTCAGAGCATGACTGAATCTGTCCCTGTCATGGATTAGGGCTGGGCTGGCCACTAAATGCTGGACAGATGCTCTCTATTAACCCTCTCCCCTCCCCAGAAGGGGAAGAGAAAGAGAATAAGGAAGAGAGACTTATGGGTTGGAAAAGAAAACTAACAGATTTAATGAAACAATAATACTAATACTACAGGATAATAATGTAAATAGGAAAATAATGAAATA
>NW_010198473.1:505-2739 GCF_000695765.1 Mesitornis unicolor
CCGCAGCAGGAGGGAGCAGGATGCAGAAACACACAAATCAGGGTCAGAGGCAGATGAACTAGCAGGGTTCTGCTCAGACTTTGGCCACTGCAGGATCGAGACAGACAGAAGGGTCCAAGATGGAAGGGCTTCAAGATGGAAGAAGGGAGAAGGGTCGAGACCCTCAGAATCCCTCGGCTTTATACTGAGTATGACGTATGTGGGATGGAATACCTAGTTGGTCAGTTTTGGGTCCACTTCCCCCCCTGTAGGCGCAGACACGGCACCCATAGTGAGACAATTGGCCTTGAGATTATCAGTTGTAGCAGCACATACTGGAAAAACATGCTGCTAGTTTAAGCAAGTTCATCCACTTAGAAGAGACTGAGGTGAAAAGTAAAATCACTAAACAGAAAATTGGTTCTATTTAGCTCAAACCAGGACATTCCATCCCTTATTCCATACCACTTCCATCATACTCAGGTCACTACTGTGTACACAGAAATTAATTCAGTTCACTTAATTCATGGTTGTAGGATTGCATCTATCATAGCAGTCTCTCAGGGCAGAAGAGATGGTAGAACATTCAACATGGTTCATGCCCACAGGTTGCAGGTTCACCTCGAGATGTTAGTGGACGCCACCTGATGAAACTAGATGTCATATTTACTGCATTATCCTGAAAGACGCTCAATGAACACTGTTGGTATTATGTATCAATTAATATCTTACAACCACCAAGTACATCCAGGTCCTTGAGCGAAAGCAATCCCACGAATGGGTTTGCCTTTGCCTGCAGCAGGAAAAAACCAAACAGTTTTCCCTAACAAATTCCTTTCATGCACCACAGGGACTTTATCACCTTCTACTGCATATAAAAGCAGGACCTGCTGTATTGAGCAGGATCTGCTCGATTAATGGATCCTCTGGTGTTAACTAACCAGGTGGCTTGTGCTAGATGTTTGTCCCAGATTTTAAAAGTTCCACCACCCATTGCTTTCAGGGTAGTATTTAACATTCCATTGTATCATTCAATTTTCCCAGAGGCTGGTGCATGATAGGGGATACGACATACCCATTCAATACCATGCTCTTTGGACCAGTTAACTATAAGACTGTTTTTGAAATGAGTGCCATTGTCTGATTCAATTCTCTCTGGAGTTCCATGTCACCACAAGACTTGCTTTTCAAGACCCAGAATGGTATTCCGGGCAGTTGCATGAGGCACAGGATATGTCTCCAGGCATCTGGAGCTTGTTTCCACCATTGTAAGCACATAACACTTACCCTGGCGGGTTTGAGGCAATGTGATATAGTCAACGTGCCAGGCCTCCCCATATTTATAGTTCAACCATCATCCCCCATACCACACAGGTTTTAACCGTTTAGCTTGCAGAATTGTGGCACATGTTTCACAGTCGTGGATAACCTGCGCAATAGCATCCATGGTTAAATCCACCCCTTGGTCACGAGCCCATCTGTATGTTGCATCCCTTTCTTTACGTTCCCAGTCTAAGTCTGGACGGCTGAGATTTCCCATTTGAGCTCTCTGTGTGATTAATGCGACCCATTTACTCCATGTAGCATCAGTGGCATGATGCGTAGAAGGAAAGTTACCCTTGAACATCCAGCCTAGCACTGGTAATCGGGGTGCTAGCAGGAGCGGTGCTTCAGTGCCAATCACTTCTGAAGCAGCTCTAACTCCCTCATATGCAGCCAAGATTTCTTTTTCAGTTGGAGTATAGTTGGCCTCGCGGTCTTTATATCCTCGACTCAAAAATCCTAGGGGTCGACCTCGAGTCTCCCCTGGTGGTTTCTGCCAAAATCTCCAGGTAGGACCATTATCCCCGGCTGCAGTGTAGAGCACGTTTTTAATATCTGGTCCTGTTCGGACTGGACCAAGAGCAACTGCATGTACAATCTCTCTTTTAATCTGTTCAGAGGCCTTTTGTTGTTCAGGGCCCCAGTTAAAAGAGTTTTTCTTATGAGTCACTTCATAGAGAGGTTTCACAATCTGACTGTAGCCTGGAATATGCATTTTCCAGAAACCTACAGTACCTAAGAAGGCTCGTGTTTCCCATTTGTTAGTTGGTGGGGACATGGCTGATATTTTGTTAATAATGTCCATGGGAATCTGGCGACATCCGTCTTGCCATTTAATTCCCAAGAACTGGATATCTCGTGCAGGTCCCTTCACCTTGCTTCTTTTTATAGAAAAGCCAGCTTTCAGAAGAATCTGAATTATCTTCTTACCT
>NW_010198474.1:0-1046 GCF_000695765.1 Mesitornis unicolor
CTTCCAATCCCTAAGGTTCTGTGATTCTGTGGTTCTGTGATCATTTTTGTGGCCCTCCTCTGGACCCACTCCAACAGCTCCATGTCCCTCTTGTGTTGAGGTCCCAGTGGACTGGAGATGAGGAAATATAATGCCCATCTGCAGGAAGAGGTGGAAGAAGGGGAACTTCAAACCTGTCAATGTGAACTTAGTGCTGGGGAAGGTCATAGAATAAATCATCTTTAGTGCCAAGGGGAGGTCCTGCTTAACAAACCTTGTCTCCTTCTATGACAATGTGAGCCACTTGGTGGATGAGGGAAAACACCCTGTGGATGTTGTTTACCAGGACTTCAGTAAAGCCTTTGATACTGTTCCCCACAACATTCTCATGAACAAACTGCTTTCCCAAGGCTTTGACAGGGAAACACTGGATGGCCATGCCCAAAGAGTGGTGGCTAATGGAGTTCAATGTTTTCCCCATGTCTCAGTTTTGGGGCCAATCCTGTTTAATACCTTTATCAGTGACCTGGAAGAGGGGATTGTGTGCTCCCTCAGTAAGTTTGCAGACAACACCAAATTAGGTGGGAGTGTTGAACTGCTTGAGGCTAGGAGGGCCCTTCTGAGGTACTTGGACAGGCCAGATGGATGGGGTGAGATCAATAGTATGAGGTTCAAAAAGGCCAAGTGCTGAGTCCTGCACTTGGGTCACAACAACTCCATGCAGCACAACAGGTTTAAGGAGGAGTGGCTGGAGAGCTGCCCAGCAGAAAGGGACCTGGAGTTGTTGATCAGCTGAACATGAGCCAGTAGTGTGCATTGGTGGCCAATAAGGCCAATGACATCCTGGCCTACATCAGGAATAGTGTGGTCAGCAGGACTAGAGAAGTGGTTGTCCCACTGTACTCAGCACTGGTGAGGCTGCACCTTTAGTACTGTGCTCAGTTTTGGGAGTAGTATGGTTTGGTGTTGGAGCAGTGGGTTATCACCATAGGGTGCCCAGCTGTCAGGGGTGCACTGCCCCATCCCCTTGCCATCCCCAGGTACCCAGGGCCTTTCCAAGTGCAGTG
>NW_010198475.1:0-1919 GCF_000695765.1 Mesitornis unicolor
AAAATAAAATAAAATATAAAAAATGAAACAAAACAAAACAAAACAAAACGCTGTGCCGTTAGGGATATGGCATGTAGATGTACTGACACAAGGTTGAAACGTGCCCTGGGATTTTAAAGCTAAAAATAAACACTTTAAAAAAAATTGTAAAATAAATTCACTTTTTTTAGACAGAGCAAAAGTCATAACACAATCTTATTTAGACTGGCCAAAACTACAACCTGGTGTCTGATAATTGTTTGAATTTTTAAGGTGGGTGTGATGCAAATCATTGTCCCAGTACTGCAGTTTCCAGAGCCAAACAGAAACCGTATCTCTTTCCCCAGTTTTGTTTTGAATGTGTTTGAAATCTCACTCACGCAACTGACTTCATGAATGACAGAGATACAACAGTGGAGAAAACATGGCCATTTAAGGGCAAATTCCCAGAAGAAAGTAAGACAAATCTCCATTTAACCCATCCTGTCTCTGACAATGGCGAACAGCAAATACCCAGTAAAGCCCCTAGGAACAGAGCAACGAACTCCCAAAAATACTGGTACTGAGAAATTTGTGGATATGAAGCTACGTATTAAGCACAAAGGACCTGGCACCATAGTTAACATCTCTAGAAGCCTTTTCTCCAGAGAATGCTCTCAAACAGGATACTCTGTGGCAAGGACTTTCACAACTCACTTGAAAATTATCGCCCTATCTTTAACTGGGCTTCCACTCACATAGGTCTGAAAATCCGATTGATTCAACAAGATTGTTTGTGGTTTATTGACTATCTGAGAAGATAATTCACACAGATTTGGGGGGGCACCTACACTTATTGCAGGCAAACAGACAGGACTCTCCTGTCTCAGTCTTTGGAGAACCTCAGGCATACATCCCACGGCATTACGGTGCATTTTCAAGACCAGACATATGGATTACTGCACCAGGAATAACAGTTCTTTACACTCCTAAACTTTTTATATTTTTGTTCCTTTTGCTGTCAATCAGCAAATGAATATCATATAACATATAGATGAATATCATCTATTTTCATAACAAGAACACAATGTGTTATTTAATAAAAGTGCATCCTTTTTAAATTCCCAACCATCGACCATTTGTCTAATAGAAATGTTATACTATATAACATGGAAATATTAAAATGCTATGTAAGCTGAGTCATATTCAGTGGAGGCTGGCCAACACCAGCCATCCTTTTAAAATTCCCAACCATCAACCATTTGTCTAATAGAAATGTATAATATATAACATGGAAATATTAAAATGCTATGTAAGCTGAGTCATATTCAGTGGAGGCTGGCCAACACCAGCACATTTCAAGTATTTAATAATAAAACAGTCTAGCGTAAAAATATGTAAACTAGTTTCCATCCTGCTTCAGTACTCATTTAACGTGAGAAAAAAGTGAATGCAATTTTGTTGAAATATTAAACATCACATTTCTTCTTCTGATTGTTAAAGTATTACTAAAGCTAAATGAAAATGTGTTTGCAGCCTCCTTTGTCTGAAGTCTTACAGGTCACTGTTATCACTGATATTTTGTCCCTCTAGCTGGCTTCCTTGGGGGATCTCAAAGCTCTTTACAAATCAGAGCAGCTCGTGTCTGGAAAGGAGCAACTACTGTCAAGCAAAACAACTGAGAGAATGAAAGTGAATTTAAGTGAGTTAACGGCAGTCATTCAAGAAGCAAGGGAAAGCTGTGGGAAGAAAACTGAGGAGTCCCGACTCTCAGACATTAAATTTCCCCGTCCGACCAGCTGTAACTTGCGACCATTCATCTATCACTAAATTCTGAGATGACAACCATCGAGTTGAAATTTAAGACTATCTAACAATACCATCCAGCAAGAAGAAATTATCTTTATGTGCGTTTCCAGAACATTGGGTCATACACTGCAAGACAAGTTTCCTCCTGCTGA
>NW_010198475.1:1950-41333 GCF_000695765.1 Mesitornis unicolor
GAGGTCAGCAAGGATGTTCCTATTACATTTGCTGAAAGAATGGAGTGTATCAAATGATTTAATTTTGTGTAGTGCCCCACTTACTTTGACAAACTGATACTGCACAGGGCATTATGTCATCAGGTGATTAAAGTACAAGAGCACTAGGCTTCCCACCTCTTTTCCTACCAAGGGCTCGTAAGTGCCACTGCAGCAGGCTTGAAACGGGGAAAAGTTGTGGCTGCAGAGGCAATTTGGGCATAGTAACATAAAACACCAACCTCCTCCTCTCACCAGGAGCTCCTATCCCAGCAGTGACCAAGAAATAAGCTTCATAACCCCCCTGAGGCCTTCTCCTCCAGGGTCTTGAAGCTCTTTCAGCGCTGGCAACAGCCCCAAACCGCATGTGACCTTCAAGCATCATGGGCACGGTCCTCTGACCCCACCAGCAAAAGGAGTCTGAGTGAAGCTGTACTGACAGCAAAGCGACATGATACAATCATGAAAGTATGGTGTACTTCCACTTCTCAGCTGCCCCTGCCTTTGAAAATAACTAACGTTGAGCTCTCCTCATTATGCCAAACGTATTAAAACCTCAGTACCCACAGTAAGAAATGTGTGTTTTGTCACACACGCTCTTTAATGTGACAGAAATACAAATTTATGTTTTCTCTCGTACAAAAACCTAATGGGGTTTGAATAAAATAAAATAAAATCTGCACATTGCCATGTGGAAATTAATTTTAAAGAACTGTTTATCAATTTAATTCCACTGATAGTAACAGACAGATTTATGAGGCAATTAACTAAATATTTGTTTTTTCACATTTCAATTCATTATAGTAAATTAACAATTTTCCACTTGAAAGTCTTGCATTGCTACCCTGAAAGCCTAAGAAAAAAAAAAAGTGTATATTACTGTCGGTCTAGGAAGGATTCTCTGATTTTTTACAATGTGGATTATTCTCCTCACATTAACTTAACATACTGTATGCAATTCAATCCCCCCCCCTACATTTCAGTATTACTTCAGAACCTGTCATTCTTTAAATGCTAGTTTCAAGCAGCCAGACATAAAGAAAGAATAATTACAGCTCTAAAGCCAATGTAACACCTGTTCAAGCAAACAAGCCTACAGAGCAGATTTTATAGCCACACAACACGCACCTATGGTTAAGACAAGCCTGAAAGACAAAACCAAGGGCTGCGGCAGATCGAACCTGGCCTCCTGACCCACAAATGCCCACATCAGACAACTCAGCCTTAAAGAGCTGGTGGAAGGAACAGAATGAACCAAGCCTAACATGATGTTAAACGCCAACTGAAAAGTTCCTGCAAGAAGGGTCAGCCTTTACTCTATGGTAGCTCATCAACCCACAGCCAAATGTGGCTTTTCAGCACGTCCATGGGAGAGTGCAGCACCCTGCACCAGCAACCTCTACAGCAATTCGCATATCGTCAGCTATGAGCCCAGTGACTGCACCCCTATAGCCACATTTCACATCTACCTATAGTTATTTCGATGATTTCAACATTTTAATTAATGATTTCAGCTTCAAGGAGGTCATCTGGCCACGGCTGTGTGGATCTTTTATATGCATTAAACACCAGTCAGAAGACAGAACCACAGCCTTATGTTCTTTTAACTGGTGCTGTACCAAATTAATATCCAGAGGAATATACTCCATAAATATAAAAGCACCTGCTTAGATGACTCCTTGAATTCTTTTCCCCCCTGTGTCAGTGTTTCACTATCTGAACAGAAATAGTCTTGGTCCCTCCATATCTCAGCTTGCCCCTGTGGAGAGGAGGTCTACCAATACTTCCTGATCTCACGGGTTTCTGCCAGGTCAGACTGTCAAGGATGATGTACCAACTACATTCCTCAGTTCTGCACAGATTCTGACAAAGTATTTCCTCTAATAAAACAGAGTTTGGCCACTTTTAGAGAATTGTCCTGGTAATTCACTGGATTACAGCACAATCACATCAGAGCATTAATCTAAATGGGATTTTGTAGCCAGATCTGATCTAGAAGATTTAACATTTTACAGGCCTCCATCTCATGATGCTAACAGAAATTATCAGGCAAAGGGAGAAGATGGGACCGTCTGCCACACTGAATGAGGAGAACCTGTGATTCGTCAGATAAATCACTCATTTTATTCCCACTGTTAGTATTTACAAATTTGGTAACAGGGAACAAAGTCTTTAACTCTACTGACCTCCCTTTTTAAGGGTAAGGAGCTACTATTACAGCATCTCTATTTGCATTACCTAACAGAAAATACACCCTTCACGTATCATGTTGTAAGGGCTAAAACCTAAACCGAATGCTACCATTAATACTCTATTTATAGCGTGTCTCTTTCTAGCTGTAATACCGTCACAGTTACCACCAGCAAAATAAAACTTCAGTTCTAGCACTCGGGAGGCTAATAATTATCAAATTAATAAAATACTAAGAAATTTTGAAGTACTCCAACTGGCTACTAGAGAGGCATTAATTCTTGATAAATGCTCCATGCATTATTATTTAGCAAGTTCTTAAGCGCTGTGTAGTATCTCATACTATCAACCTACCGGATTAAAACAGATTAAATATAAGCACAATATTTGAGCATTGTTAAAAATGCAGACAGCAAACTGGTACTGCTCTTTATCCTTTTTACTGTAAGAAAAAAAATATAAAAAATCAGTAAATCAGTGACCTCAGCACAGGGCATTTTCTGGAGACTAATGATGGGCTGGGATAGATGGCCCTCGCTTGTACTTTAGGTTATCAGCTCCTCCCATCCGATCATTAATTCCCCAGGAAATGCCTTTTGCTTCAATAGATCACCAGTGAGAGAAAAAACCCCACACCACTAGAAATGAACTACTGTAGAGCCCCTGAGTTGTATCTGTCACAATTTGCACATAAAGACTTTACAGGTGACTTGCAAAGGCCTTTTTAATTGTATTTCCGACTCCTTTTTTTTTCCTCTTAGTGTGATAATAAAGACAGCCAGCGGGCAAAATTTGTGATGTTCCCTATAAGCTTGCACAGAATGTATGAAAAAGGTTCTTTAAGATGCTTTCCACAAGCTCTCATACAGGAAAAAGTGCAGAATACTGAGCCTTAATTAAGAGCTTCTTTTTAACAGTGTGAATTTCTGACACATGAAACAGCATTAGGCCCCTGTTTTATCTTGAGGGGAAGGGAAAGGCAGGAGAGAAGGAGAAAACAAGCTTTCAACCTCTACTTAAACAGCAAAAAAAGGTAAAAGAGCATATGACCGACTCCTCATTTTGTTTGCAAGACACGTTTAATATCAGGATGCTGTGGAGAGGCCCTGCATCACTCAAGTTTCATTATCATTACAAAATATAGCAGAATGCCTTCACTAAGAAGTTTATTATCATAAATAATTAAAACAAAACTATCCTTATGGTATAAAATAAATGAACAAATTACAGTAGAGGATGCATTTGTTCTGGGTTTTATAGCTGTTCGCCAGCTCCCTGCATCAGAAAACTCTGGAATTCGCAATCACTCTCTTGATCATTAGTCTGAAGCAGGAAAGTTTTACTGCAGCTGGCTCAAACAACTTGTTCTGTCAAAAACAGGACCATACGTGCTCTTGCATACGATGCAACATACATCTTTGTGATAAATCAGAGTATATGATATGCAAAATGTTAAAAGAAAATCAAAGCATGGGATTGATTTCTGACCAAAAAAAAAAAAAAGAAAAAGGAGAGAAAGAAATTCTATCCCTAAAATTAAAAAAAAAAAGTCTGATTTTTAATTACAAAAATGTGCTAAGGTACAGAAGAAATGATTGAATCTCCGCAGTACTCATGCTAACAGTATATTGTTCTCATAAGCTTGAAAGCGTTGGGCACACTCATGTTCTTTGAAGTTTTGCTTTGTTCCTTTGACTTACTTTATGCAGGTCAAAGATCACCATCACTGCACATATCTGTCACTGAAGGATAATAACGCTACAACTCAGCTTGGAAGCAGGGTAAACTGGCACGTTAAACCAGCAACAGACACATAATCTTACTATTCTCGAAGACCGTGCAGTTCAGCGCCGGGAGGTTTGAACTCAGAACTGATGGTAGTTACTGGTTTCTGCATCTTGATGCGTCAGGTTAGGTGTCTCTTCTTTCAAACAGCCTGTCCCTACGGACAAGCAAAACATGCCAGGAAAGCAAAGTATCCTGCTAATCCAGCAAACACTGAGAGGACCCTGCTGGAGAGCGGGCAGGATTGTAGGGGAGCAAGCAGAGACCACTGGCAGAAAAAAGAGCTTTCCAGAGAAAAGAACAGGAGAACAGAGGATTCATCAGCAGGTGGGTGATAATCAAAATTTGTGAGAACTGGAAACAAAACTATTATTTGTGCAGTAGCATAGAATGTGAAATATTAGAGCATACCTATTATCAGCTAAGCACCAACCAAGTGGCACGTCGGAATATAATCCCTCACTCATCAACTACATTTTCTTATGTATTACTTGACCATGACAAAACGGGAGTCAAAACAGTTTTTGTTTTTACCTAAGAAACCAGCATCCAATATGAAATACTTAACGCATTTACCTGCCGGTCCTTTGCATACAGCAAGTCCAATTATCCAAGCCCAAGGGGTATGGTACCTGATGAGATTCCAATTTCTGCTTTACACCGACAAATAAATGAAATCAATGTATGCCCATAACAAAAAGCGGTCTCAAAATGAAACACATCTACCATGGCAAACATAGGAATTTTATACATTAAGATGATGGCATTTCTTAGTACCAAAAGCAAGAGGAGGAGAGGTGATGTTTAAGTTTAGTGCTCATATCTTCACTTATCAACACAAGGCTCTGGGTTAAACACCAAAGAGGTCACCTTTGCTGAGGGTTTTTCAGTTAAATTGAGCCAGATTTCAGAGTGGGCTGTGTAGATGTGTGTATACGTGTAGATACGCTGACACTGCACCAGTTTCTGAAATGCCCCCAGCTTACACTTCCCACCACCTGGGCTACCAGAGGGGGAAATTCAAAAGAAACAGATCATGTAAAAAATCGTACAAGTAAGTCCTTGAGGAACCCAGGAGGCGAATGGGTATCTTTGTGTTCAAACCGTTGCAGCATTTTAAAGCAAGGAGAGGAAAAGTGCCTCACAGATGAAGCACTGAGTTTAATGGGCTACAATTTTCTCATACAACATGGAAATTGAAATTGCAAAAACGGCAAGAATATATTTGTTTCTAGCTCCTTTGGGTCATCACCTCCTCCAGGTGCCTAAAGGCAAGTACTGCATTCCAGCGCACAGTTCCTATTCTTTCTATCCCAAGCACAGCTCAACAGCCTTGTGGATCAACTTCCACTCTTTGTACACCGGAACCAAATCCCTTCAAAATTAAGTGGAAACTCTCTGCTGACCTCAGCGACCACTAAATCAGGCCCTAGTGCATTCAAATGTGGCTTTACATTGCAAACAGATAGACAGTATTTACCACAAATCACATCAAAATACATAATGTAACACACAAGTATAAATTATTTTTAAACATACACACATATATATACAGTACTTTCTTTATGTAGGTATCTCCAATTAAAAAAAAGGTTGCACTTAAAATGCAGAACTGGTGAGAGAGAAAAATATTATTAATACATGTAGGGGTTTTTTTTTAAATGGGAAACTCTGCACTTTGCCATCATCAGCTGCTCTGTAATCACAGCTCAAAATCAGTACTGAAGCTGCACAAGCTAAAAGAGAAAAAAAGTTAAAGATTGAGAAATAACACTGACATTATTAAAGTCAGTTTGATGCCCAGTAATGCGGCTGACCTCAGAACCAAACAAGCTGCTGGTCTGTTAGGGCACAAGATGAAATACACTACAGGAGTTTAAATTCCAATCCTAGCTCAGGAGTTCCTCTTAATATTAAAGCAGCTTCTTAGGAAAGCAAATGAAGTACATTACCTCTGGTAATGGTAACCATTTACTCCTTGAAAAACCTTGAGAGAGCTCTCACACAGGGTAGCCTATGTTTTATTGAATCCTTTTGCATACTTTTATTTTCAGGTCCTATAACCTGAAGGACAAAGGATTTGCTTAAACTTTGTAAAGCATTCTGATTTGATCAAGGATTAGTTATTCTGATTCTTCAATAATTCAAGCTTCATCCTAACAACGTAACATGTTTAAATGTGAGCAGCATTAAAGCAGAACATATTTACAACATATTTCTACTGAATCTCAAACGCTCAGCACAAATCAACCACTGGCAATACAATCAATATGAAGATCTCGCTAAGATCTCCAATTATTCACATTTGTTGTTTATACTAAATTTATTCTCAGTATGATAAAAACTTATTTAATTGTACAGTATGAGGATACAGTCATGTCTGCCTATAGGAGACAGACGTTCCCTCCTCATGGTGCCAGTTCTATCAAATGATGTCCTGTGCCCTAAAGTTGGACAGAAAAGCCGTATCAATAGGTCAGCTAAGCTGTGCATAGATGCCTTGTTCTGCAGAAGCAGATCAGTGGTCCATCGCATAGATTTAAAGTAACAAATAATACAGATTATTTTAAATGAATTCTTAAAATCATGCAATTATCAAAGTGCTTCTACCGTGAACCTCTCATGGTCATCTAAATGCCTATTTTGGTATTATACAAAACTAGCATAGAAACTTCACCCCAGACATCAGGTAAGATGAGAGTTCATGAGACCTGATCCACACAGGTCAACACTGGGACATGTTGGGAAATACACATATATATATATTAAAAAAATATATGTATATATGACAGAGGGACCAAGAAGGAAAAGCAACTACAGGATTAGTTTGAATTTCTCCTAATGACTGAAAAGATGGGTTTTTTTAGAAAAGCAATGCTTGATATAGAGACCCGAATTTCCCTTCATTTGCCAGACGAAACACACTGCTTTGTTTTCTTCTTCATCATGATGCACCTCTCAGTCTTCTCAATAGGAATGAACAATTCCTGATACTGAACTGCTCAATCAAACAAAAGTGGGCCCCCCGTGCTTAGCTGGTTTATTCCCTACCTCCTCTAACACTTGGAAAGCATTCAGACAAGAGCTACAAGAGCTATTAAAGAGCCTGGAAAATCTTGCTTTCCAAGGAGAGACTACAGCTCAGTCTGTTTGGTTGATAAAGGAGAAGGTTAAGAGGCAAACTGATCACAGATTATGAATACTTACACAGGAAAGAGATTGCTGAGAGCAGATGGGTATTTAATCTAGCAGGAAAAGGCATAACAAGATCCAGTGCTTGGAAGCTGGAGCAAGTCAAATTCAAACCAGTTTACACAGCATCAATTTTCAACGATAATAAAATAGTAACTATTTCAACAACTTAACTAGAAAAGCAGGGGATTCACTGCCATTTGCAGCCTTTAAATAGGCATTGGAAAGCCTTTCTTAAAGATACGCTACAGCACAGGTGGGTTGGCATAGGCCCTGGCAGAAGGGATGAAACAAAGCCTTCTCCAGCCGAGCAGCGCCGCTCTCCTCAGCCTTTGCCCTCCATGGCCTGGTGGGTGGGCTCCTCGCTCGATGCTCTGTGGGTGCGCTTCTGGGGCCTGAGCTGCTGAGAAAGTCGGACCTGTTCGTAAATGGCTTCTTCCAACCCCACAGTGCTCATCACAGGAACACAGCAAAACTGCACGACCAGAAGTTTCCAGCACACGTTCACACTGACATTCACTGACATTCAGGAGGAAGGAGCCATGCTCTTCTCTCTGATGTCCAACGACAGGACAAGGGGCAATGGGTGCAAGATGGAACACAGGAGGTTCCATGCGAACATGAGGAAAAACTTTTTTACTGTGAGGGTGCCAGAGCATGGCCCAGGCTGCCCAGAGAGGTTGTGGAGTCTCCTTCTCTGGACACATTCAAGGCCAACCTGGACGCGTTCCTGTGTGACCTGGTCTGGTGATCCTGCTCTGGCAGGGGTTGGACTGGATGAGCTTTTGAGGTCCCTTCCAACTCCTGAGATTCTGTGATTCTCAAACGTGTGCATAGAAAGGCGTTGAAGTTCTAAGCCACTATACAGAGAGAGGTTTTGAAAGGATATGAGGTGAAAAACATAAAACTCAGCCTAGCAGACGCGAATGGTACAAAGCGATGCACCTGAATCCGTCACTGTTAAGACTGGCACAAAAGACAGGAGTTATTCAAATACATTCTGACCCACCAAAATATATTGGGCCATTCCCCTCCCTTCCCCCACATAGCCCCTTCTGCATAAGTAGCAGTTGCCCACCTGCAGCTGGGCCACAGTGCCAGTACATGAGGTCTTGTGGAAAACCTTTGCACTCCACTGCATCTTCCTCAGTAAGGACTGGACTGACTTGTTTCAGGCAGCAATGCAATAGTTAAATATTACCGAGTTGCTAGGAAAAATAGCTTCAAACCAGTTTATATCTCACTGTATATCCTTTCCATTCAAACCGCATTACGCTGCATACCATTTCATCACTTCACAATGCCACAAACTACCTTTTAATGCAAAACAAAGCTTTTCAATGTAAAGCTCCGTATCGTAATCCAGAAGAAATTTTCTTATCTATTTCGACAGCAAATCTTTAGTGGCAACCACATGTTATTGTGTTTTAGGGATTGAGACTTTTGCATGAACATGTTGATTGTCTCCTTGAGACATATATAATCAGTATTTTGTGCCAAGAAACACTTAAGCCAACAGAGACTTATACCATTCTGAAATGTTGTTGGACTTGAAAATGTATATTTTGGCTTACTTCCTTGAGCCTGCAATAGCAGAAATTTCTTGGGTTTTTTTTTTAAATTATTTTATTTTTAACTTCATTCTCTTCTCAAACTCTCAGAGATTGAACAAAAAGTCAAAACACATGTTCTGAAAGAAAGCAGCAATACTAATAGAATAATTCATTCTGATACACCAGAACTACCTAATATGGATCACTCCTGGAATATGGACATCTGCCTCAAACTATTTTGTCACCTCTGCCTCTGTCCGTGGCTGAAGAGCTGTGCCTTTATGCTGTCAACTGAGTAGCGGGCAACTGTGAAAGTGGAAATAAATGCACTTTTTTAGATAAGTGAGTGGGTGACTATGAATCTTCTACATCAGGAATGGAGCACACACAGAACCAAACAAGTGCCTATTTATGTATTTCAGCAGCTCCCGAATATCAGTTTACTGCTCAGGGGAGTTGCAGGAGTAACATGTTCAGTATTCAGAGAGCATCCTGTCACATTTGCTGCAACAGATATTTTTAACTCCCTTTTGCTCCATATGTAGAATGTGCAAATACACAAAAGAATGTCTTAATTGGTCCTGCTCTATATAAATGAATAATGGGCTAAATGGGTTGAAGTGAATGCCATATTTATCTCTCCACTGAGGAAAGACATCATGATTCAGAAACAGTGAAGCCAAGAGGATTCAGAGCCTTACTCACAAGTGGAATATCTATCTCCTGTCAATACATTATGTATTCCATTTCTACTACAGCCCCCTAAAGGCACAAATAGAAAAAGAGAAGCAAAATCTAAATGTTTCATTTCTGCTCAACATACATTCGTGGATGTGGGAGGTTTTTACACTTACTTTCAGGACTTAGGAATCAAATCTCTAGAGCTCTTTATTTTACTGAGTTTTTGTAAATACCAAACTCTCCAGCGTTAGTTTCATCATTTGATACTACCATTGCCAACAGACATTTTATATTCCTAGGAAGCAAAGGCACAAGGAACACAAAAAAGGCCTAAACTTGCCCTTACTCACACGAGCAATCCCACTCAAGCCAACAGCTTTACTCAGCAGCTGCAGCACCTTTCCAATTAAGCAGAGAGACTTCTTGCCAGGCACTGAAAAGCAAGTGAGCAAAACAAAAAATACTCAAAGAGCTGTATCTTTTTTCCTGCTTACATATGACTACTGATTAAAAACCTATGTAATCGGCATATATAAACCTCTTTTTAATCCTCTCAAAAATACAAGCATCACCAAAGAGCTCCAAGAAAAATATAAAGTAGGATGTCCAAGACTGGGCTGATATTTTGATTCTGCTGATTCTGGAAGCTGATATTTTCAAGTGCTGCTGGTCTGGTTGGATTTTCTAATTACACTAAGCAGAAAGCAAGTCTCCTCTGCACTCACCCTGCCAGGCAGGGAATCACTTTTAGGGCTGGTGGAAAAGTGGAACATCTCATTTCCATTAATCTGGCTCATAGCTTCAGATTCATAGATGGCATTAGCAGAGCACCGCTTTCAGCCAGAGTGGGAGTTCAGCCTTGTGTTTAACTCTGCATTAACTTGAGCATGGCAGCGTAAAAATGCAGGAAGGATGGCAAAAAAAAATAATTAAAAAAAATCATCCGGTAATATTTTTTTCAGCAGAAAAAAAAGCTTTACAAAATGTATAGGTTCAGTTATTCCCAAAGCAGTGTTTTGTTAGTAGCATAGCTGTGCACAGAGTGCCATGGCTGGAGGATCTGCCTTGCCCACGGCAAGTAAGGTAAAGCCTCAGGCACATGTAATTTAAAATTCATTTCTACTCCAGCAGACAGCTTCAGACCAGCACCTATTTTTATTTTATAAATACAGCCTTCTCAATTTGCATTCCTGTGGTCCCTAGGAGCTAACACCAAAACTGTCTTATGTTCTAGATGTGTTTTAGAAAACAGTACACAATTGTGTCTTTAAAAACCATTAGCACAGGTTGCAAAGGATCCCTCTGTGTTCTCACATCGGTGCAAGCCTGCAGTCATTTCCCACTGGACACTGTGGAGCACCTCCCATCAGGCAGTGGCATTGCTGGCAGAAGGCATTTGTCAGATTGTGCCCAAGCCAATAAAACGCCACCCTCACACCGTATATTTTAAACACTGTTTCTTAATTAAAAGGAGAAGAAGCTTCCCCAAACGTCAGTAATTCTTGACTCTGCAGACAGATAGTAAAGGTGAGCTGATCCATGGTATTTAGGGGTGCCACATAAAAACGATGGGCAAATATCTTGTTGTCCTATTTCCCTCCTCCTCCATTTCATTAAGTTAGTACTTACAATACCGGATATTTAAAAACAGGTAACTGGTGTCATTAGTGATTGTTCCTAACAATTTAAAACTATCAGTTTGTATTAGGAGTGAAATTTGGAGGGGGAGAATGGATGTCAAGCTGACATATCTAACTCTTGCTAAAAGAAAAGACCAAGCAGTGCCCTCTGTCAAGGCAAGTGCTGCTGGAAACACAGGACTTTCATGGGTACCAGAGGACAGAACTTTGGCCTGATCAAAGGATTAATTCATTTTCTATATTACACCATACAACTGAATGCTCCCAAATCCTACTACTGACTTCCCAAAAAGCCACCATTAGATCTTGTACCTCATCATGACTTGCAGTTGGGAACTCGCAGCAACTTTGATTCTTCCAATGTTGGCATTTTAAATGTCATTGCAGGTTTGGGGTTTTTCTTGGGAGAGATGGTGTTTGGGTTTAGTTTGGTTGGGGGCTTTGGGAATGTTGAAGGGGTTTTATTTGTTTGGTTTGGGGTTTTGTTTGGGAGGTATTTTGTTTATTTTTTTTAATATAAGGATTATACAAACAGTATAATGGAGCTAAGTGAAATACGGTTTTTATCTGGGCAATCTAGAGCTTTACACTGGCTGGAGCTGGCAAATCACAAGTGAGAATACACTCTACACCCTGGGACCAGGCTGCCCCACTCCCACTAGCAGTATTGTATATCCACTACAGAGGTTTAATAACCAGTTCCTGCTCAAAGCAGCTAACAACAGAGCAGCAAGACAAATATGAAATTTATATGGCCAATGTTGAGCCACATCTGCATCAAGTCACATCAAACCCTGGCTTCCATGAGTCTATATATGCCTTCAAAAAGTTACTGTAAGAAGGGAAGAAATTTCAGCTCTAAGGAACTGCTCATTCAATTCAGCACAGTACCAATAGCGAACAGTTTCGTCGACGTTTTGACTAATATAATCTTTCTTCAAAAAATATAAATCTTAGACAAAAATACACGGTAGAGTCACCTACTAATCTGTACGTAACAGGTTACTAATTAAATGAGTCAGTAAGTGTAGAAGATGCCATTTTCCAAACACCATTTACAAATGAATCTTGATTTCTAAATGAAAAGAAATGCCTGACACCACAGGAACACGCATTACCCACCAGATTGCCCCAGTTGGGTTTTTAATCATAAACAGTCAGACAGCACGAACAAAGGTCAATGGGTGAATTTACTGCTGGATGACTCCATAAATTACTAATTCAGAACACCTAAAACCCAAACTATACCTACAGGCATTTGAGACAAACAGAATGTCACAGTGTCAGTAACAAGAGAAGACAAGTGAAATCTGGTCTGCTTGAGTGTTTGACACAGACACTTCATCTTCTGAAACCTTAAAGGTATAAATACTATCGCAGAATCTTTAAAAAATGTGCAGTTACTGGATCGGGAACTAATGATGAGTATTTCACCACCTACTGTTTAGGACAATTAGCCACAGGTAAACACTCAAAGACTCAAAAAATAATTAATTCATGTGAACAGAAGCTCTTACAAGCTACAAATTGGGATTTCAAGGAGAAAGCTCATACATATAATATCTACTAGAAGCCAGCTTGCTGTATAAAGCAAAATCATAAATGAAAAGGACAAGGACAAAGTATCGAATAATTTATTGAGTCCCAAGGACCTGGACATGACAGTGAAGATTTGGCTAAGTCTTTAATTGGTTTATTCAGCCATAGCTCAGATACTGAAGAGTTTCAACTTCACTTAGTATGACCAGCTCTGCTGGACATCTTCTCATCAAGTATGCCCTAGCATGAGATGTGTTTGACATAGAAAAACCCGCACACTAACCCAAGAATAGGAGTGCTCAGCATTCAATAATTATAAGGATTTAAAAGCATCTTTCCTTTTTCTTTCTATAGCTATATATGCGCTGAAGGTGAGACAAGAGTTTGTGGGTTTTAATCCATTTCAATTCCCCTGCCTCCATGAAAGCTGAGGCCAAATTCAGAGAGTATCAGTCAAACTGCTTTACTTCTGAAGAACATGGCAGGAGAGCTCAGATTGAAAGAGGAAGTCAAAAGCAGAAGCAGGACACAGGAGATTCTGTCAAGGGTGGTGTGCAGGAAAGAAACTATTCAAATTTCCAGAACGATATTTGGTTATTAACTGTACTTCCATTATTAAAAAAATACATTATGTATGCTGATGTGACTTAAGATCCCTTTAAATTCCTTGGAAAAGCAACACTTTCTTCAGCTACACATTTGGCAAGAAAAGATCTAAGCAACAGTATAAGCCTGCCTTGTGCTCCTAGCACACTGTGCAGTATTTGCTTCCACTGTTCTGCAATCAGTTAAATAGTAAGATTTGACTTCATTAGTTCTAGAAACACACGTAGGTGAAGTGACATCTGTCTACACTGAACATCGGCTTCCCCTGCACTAAAACAGCAAAGGGGGGACTCCAATGGTGAATCCTTTCAACCTGAAACCAACTCATCTTGGAGCATTTTTCTGTGCGTAGCTGCCTAAGTCCCTATGCCCCTACACAGCTCCAGGTGCACGTGTGGTGTGACACATTACCAGACCAACCATTTGATTCAGCATTGGATGAAATCAAAGCTTTTAAAACATTCAAAACGCAAATGTACAATGATGCACCTTGGGTCATACCTCTCACTGTGTGAAATTCAGGCATTCTTCTGGTTCTTTGCTCTGGCTTCATCAGGTCCTATTTTTGTGTCTTCTCCAAACACATCCATATGTGGCCAAACCAAAGGTTTTTCCTAAGCAGCACTGGCTCTCCATGAACTAATTCCCATGCTGGAACCGGTGCTGCGGGTCTGTTTCACACAGAGCAATGTTTCCAGTGGGGTCCAGTTGCCACAATCTACCTTGTGCAGATGGACCAATACATTCCTTTATGGGCATTATCCGAGCTGCAGGGCCAGGAAGCAGGGGAATGTGTAACAGACTGAGCTCTTGCAACATTGTGAGAAAAGGTAAATTGTCAACAAACATTTCCTACATCTGATATCTTTTGTATGGAGAGCTACGCTTTTAATAAAGAAGCAGCTGCCACCGCTGAACGATTAATCAATACTGGTAAGCTAACATCTTAAGAACTTGCTGAACTAAAGCTTTTCTTTTCCTCCTGCATTTACAAATAAAGTGCTCACTATTTGACTAAAGCCTGTCTACTTGACTGGAAAATATCAGAGTCCTATTTAAATGACATTTGCAGAGAATGAGATTTTATCCTGGTCGCTGCTCCTTATCGCTAATAATAACATCAGATTAGTGGATTTAGGCCAGCCGAGCAGCAATGCCTTTTCTGATCCCTTCTTAAAGCAGCTCTTTCCATCTGTCTAGCCAAGCTTTCCTCCGCTTGTATGGGCCAATGATTAGGTCTTAAATGGAGCTACAATTGATACCATGTGGGATATCCATACAGAGGTTCATTGTGTTGTTAAATTCCAGCCATGACATTTATCAACTCTGACTGCTGCTTACTTCAAAAGAGCAAAACACCTGGATATTTACAGGTATAAACAGCCTGTACCTTCTTGAGCAACAACAACAACTAGACAATTCACTCTAAGATTTACTTTCCAAATAAGATAGAGCATCAGACACTCAGCTCACATCAAATAACACGACTCAACTGAGTACTACAGAGTACTCGACACAAAACTTTCTGCACACACGGAATCTGTCCCACAAGCTGCCAGATGAGTGACTTAAGTCTTCAGCACAGCGTGGCTTGGTAGCAACTGTGGATTTCAATCAGGGCTTTAGAGGTAATGACCGAGCTATGTGGGCCCAGACAGAAAACCCAATACACAGACACCTCCCCACATACGCTCACAGCACAGGCAAACTTTTTTTAAGGACAATTATTGGTTTTGCCATCATTGTTTTTATTAGTAGCTCAATTTAGCTGCGTAAGCAAGACATAAAATCCAAATGCCAACCACTCTCAATAAAAATACTAAAGTCAATTATAAAGTAAATCTATGTTTTACTTCCCTTTGCCTTTTTTTGCGGTTTCTGGTTTAAAGGTCATTTTTTATCCCTAGCTAGGCCACCTACAGCACGTTAATAACTGACATTTCCTCTTCTTAATATATAATGCAGGCCTGACAACTGCTCTGTACTAAAGATAAGACATGAAACCAGTAGTTCTCCTAAGAAAGCAGTGTTTCCAGATCATGCAAATCTCCTAACTCCTGTGCTGCTTTAGTTTTTAACAAGGTCTTGCTCATTCCTAGCCTTGACCAAAAAAGTGTTTCCACATGGCAGGCAGACTCAGGCCAAGCACAGCAACGCACAGAAAGTTGCGTGACTTAGTCAAGCAACAGTGGAACCATGAAGTGAATATTTAGCAAGGTCAAAGTCAGACTGCTCTTTGAGAAGCAGCAATTGCTGACAGTTGAATAAACAGCACACAAACCTGGGATCCTTTTTTAATACCTCCATATTTTTACTATTTGTCATCCTGTTAACAAAACTGCATTAAAACACAGTATTAGAAATCTATGACTATTTTTATGGAAAGGACACAATCTACTGTATATTTATGCATGCCATAAAACCCATAATGTATCTTGCATGAGACCATTTATCTTCATTTCATAGGGTCACAACAAGTACACACTACTTTTCCTTCAGGAAGCCCGTGGCATGTTGAGCCAGGCATCAGTCATAATAAGAAGCAAAAAGACAAACTTATTTCATTAAAAAAGAGTGCACGAAGCAAAATGGAAAACTCCAAATTTTTTAATTAACAGGATTGTGAGCATCGCTTATCTTTGAAAACGGCAAATTGGAATTAATCACATTTCAAGACCAAGTTAATATTCTCTCTCTCTTCTACAAAATGACTGTGATTGATCTAAATCTAGTTATTTCATGCAAAACTAGGTTAAATACTGTGGATCTTTATGACCACACAGAAAGCATTATCATGACAGAACACACTGTTGTAGCTCTGTTGCTGGGTAAGCCACAGAAAGTCCAACCACAAGCTATCAAACCAGGAGAAAATCTCCAAGCCTTAAGTACCAATGGTTCGCCTGGCAAAGTTTTCACAGGAATGAATTACTGAATCCGCCTGGTCGCTCAGGTCCAGTAACATCGTCCATCACACACCCTGTTTCTCCTTGGCACACATGAGGGCACAGCACACCAAGGGCAACCCACCCCACTCCCGAGCAGCACCACATCTGGCTGCCACATCCCCAGCTGGCAAGGGCAGCTGGAGCAAAAGGTGCTCCCATCATGTGGGCTTTCAAGGTCTCTTTTTTGGGGAGCGTGATTGCAGCCCACCACATCTGCTCCAGATACAGTCAGGAATGGTCAATACCAGCCATGTTTCTCCACATGAGATGCTAATTTTTAGGAGGTACCTGAGCATTACAGTCTTTGAGTCTTGGTAGCTCTGCTCATGTGCACATAACTATCAGAAATAATGTGGTTGTCTTTTATATATTTTTATATAGATATCTATATATATATCTCTAATATCTGAATTACCATGTACAGAAACACGCTGGTATCTCAGTACGGCTATAAACCATTCTAGCTCTGTGACCATGCAAAACACTGTTAATGTCTCAGTAATTTGGGATAATGAGGAGTAATAACAGTATAATAAATTATGACAATCATCACTGCAAACCTTTTTCAGATTCACATGTTATTTTGTGCACGCACATATAGCAAAGCTTCTTCGTAGTTTAACCTCCAATATTTAACATTCCAGTTCGGTAGCCTGAGTTCAGGGTTTATCAACTGTCTGAAGCTAATGTGAACAAAGGCCATATTTGTTTGCACATCAACAAAAGAGCTACGTACTGTCAAAGACAGATCTATACAACATCTAAACAACTGGCAGTAAATGCCAGTTTTATTGAGAAAAGCTGGTGACTGGGTATTTACGAGTTGTAAATGACATCTGATTTGGTGAGTCTCCCAGTTAGACACTGCAACTGCAGCTCACCATTTCTCTGATCAGACTCTGGCAAGATTTTTTCCCCCTCCTAATTCAGTTTCAAATAAAATCTTTAACAACTTCCTGCTAGCAAGAAGGCAATTGCAGGGTATGTGGTTATCTGAAGATAATCAGATTCCCGGGAGAGAAGAGGTCCTTGTGTGTAATACTTATTTTTTTTTAAATCCTCAGAGGGGTGATTTTCTCAGAACATTCACACACCCCCTATCCTACCGTGCCTTATTGCTTAATTAGGTACCGGATGAAATGTAGTTCTGTTTGCTCCAACTTTATGTCTACTGTAATTGCCCTGAGTTGCGGTTCCAAGAAGAAAAAATGGATCAACTAACTACATATATTTGGTTTGATTAATCATGAAAAAATCATTAAGGGATTAAAGTGAAACCATTTTACTCCTGTTGATCATGTTCAGCAATTTAAAACTATTTTATGATCCCGATCAATGTAATTAATGAGAATGGCTGTTAATTAGTTACACTAGCAGGTGGGCCATGAAAAACATATTCACTTAATACCACAGAATATCACACTATTAGAACTTGTGTTGATTCTGTAGAATTCACAGAGTAAGAGTTTAAAAGGACCATGGACTTTGAATTTTCAGCATACACACACACGTGCTCTCAAACAAGGCAAAATTACTGTCGTAAAGGCAACACAGACACACAGCTTTTTGGAGATTTAAGACCATAATCAAACATTCTTCTTTTTGCAATCGTCTTCTTTATGACAAGTCCCTACACCAACTCTCGCAGCAAACCCTGGTACATCAGGAACAAAACAGGATTTAAAGTAACTGGGGCTTCACTCTCAGTATCTTGATAATTCAGTCGCTCTCATCTGGTCCTTTCTAGTCTCTCCCCAAGGAGAAGGCTTTCTTCAAGAGGAATAACCTCTTGGGTGTGAACTTGAGGCAGACAATAGAAGCGTTAACTGCTCGGCAGTGTTGTGGAGCTAATTAGCAGTACGAAGAGTTTAAGAACGGTTTTGATTATCACGGGGTCTATGAGGGATCTCCATCCCCAAGGAATACAGGCAGCTTAATACTTCTGTTTTTCTCAAAAAATAAAAAATAGGGAAAATCATGTATTTATATAGTGTGATACAGCTCAGGTTTGCATTTCCTGAAGGACAAAAGTAGACAGTAGAACATTATTCAACCCAAGGGAGTGGCGCAGTTCCTAGAAATCCTCTCCACCCAATTCATAGATTGGGTCTGAGCACTGCAGCACCTGGAGAGCACGAACAGTCTCAGAAACCATTTCTGAAGTAAACTGGTCTATTTAAAAGACAAGGCCTGGGAATATTTGCAGACTGGGCAGGACAAGGGCAAGAGCAGGGCTTACACCACATCTGAGCATAAAACTCCTGTCCCTTTTTCCAACAAGAACTTGGTGAGTCAATGATAGCCACCCCTTGCTCTGCAGCCTGGTTTGTCCAGACATCTGCGGAGGTTTTTACCCCCATTCTCTATTGTGCTATACTATACACACAATATACATGAGCCTATGTATAAAACCTCTGTATGACATGCATCTGGTTGTACCTTTTAGTCACGCACAACCACATTGCTGTACTAAGACAAAACTACATCTGATAACCATTAAACTTAAAATATTCCTTTAAAAAACATATGGCCCTGGGGCTTAAAACAATCAAAAAAAAAAATCAATCAAACCTTCACAGGTCATCCTTAAATATCAAAATAACAAATGCATTAGAAAGGAAGATTTGAACTTAATATTTGGAGATAAAGACATTCAAGATTAGAGACCTGAAAGGCAGAAGCAGGTTAACAGGAGAGTTCCTAGCTGCACACCTGTATGTGTGGCTAAGCTGTCGTGTTTGCTCTTGGTAGGGAAACTCCAGGTGAGCTTGAGCTCCCGATCAATCCCTGACATGCTGGGTCAGCCCATGGCTCTGAACTACACTGTTTGCAAAAGGCTTTTTTTACTATTAGCATCACAGAGAAGGTAAGGGCTGTCTCCCTTCAAAAGAGATTGACATATCCGTGAGTGAAGAGACAGCAGAGCAAAACCAGTATTATAAACCATAGGGTGAGCAACCCTGCAAGAGCCCGTTTTCAGCTGGACTCAAGTTTACTGAGCTTTTTCAATTTGTGTGACCCTCATCACCAGGGTCATGCAGGTATAAGAGGAAGCGCTATGTTTTGGAGAAAGTACTCCCTAACAAAAAAGAACAATTCCATATTTAAAAAAGGAGAGGGGAAAAAACCAACACAAACATCACCATTGTTTCTATAACATCTTAATGATAATCCCGATGGACTGGATCCAGACGGTCCCTTCTAAGGAACCAGCCTCAGTCTTACCTGCTGGTTCCCGCACTAAATATTCCATGTACATAACTGTCGGCTTCAGCCAGTGTATATTGGCCTCTTCAGATGAAAGAAAATTGGTGTCGGCAGCCTCCTGAGCACATTTTAATAATCAGCCTGATCATGGGTGCATGGCAGCTGCTCGATTGATGGTGTTAGACAGCGAATAAAGAAAGATGCCAGCAGTGCCCTCAGATCTGACATAACGAGGGAAACATCAGTCATTTGGCTAAAAGGCTCATAAAGGCTCCATCAGCTGTGACACAGGAGTCTGTCTTATGCAAAGCTAATGAGGAAATGTGGCAGTGTTAGCATTCTCTTTAGACAGTAACAAGTTGCGAGTGAGCTGCATTTTAGATGAAGAATCCAGTTGAAAATAGAGCAGTTTTCATGATCTTTGCCTAAATAATATGCTGATGTCTGGGAAAGACTGTTAGAAATGGAAAGACTTTGAAAGGGTTTTAGAGCAGCCATTCCCAACCACCACAGCCCGTATATTGAGTCCCAGTTGATACCCTGTGGATCAGGACATAAGGCTTATTTCATGTGACTTTGACCATCCTCACCATGGACCTCAGACCTACACATGATGTTATTCCTCCCTTTAATGCTGGAAACTACCGGGTGTCCAGTGGTCACCAATTAGCAAGGTCTGGGCACAAACAGGGCTTTCTAATTGATCTGTGCAGACCTGAATGGCAAGTAGTGAAGACACAGCTTCATTACCCAGTCCTGCACTGGTCTGCTGCTTTCCTCCCCTCAGGGCTTGGGAAGCAGTGGTTTGGAGTCACTTTAGAGCAGTGCCCATCTCTACTATGTGACTATTTGGAAGCAGTCGTCTTCCAGGAGGGTACGAGCAGCTACCTCTGCCCGTGTATTGGGATGCAGACGCAGACTAAGAGAATAGTATGGCCAGGGACTGTGAGCAGGGCTCCTCTGGAGCCTACTTTAACAGAAGGGAGGTGGGGAAGAGGAGACTCAAAGATTCTCTTTCAGTCAAATTTCCATTTGTAACAACTTCTTCCATTGCAGCTTCCTAGCATGTTGATATATTACACTAATTATAAAAATGACCTTTTCCCCTTCTACATTTTTTTCCTCCTACCACTGCTCCAGTCGATAGATTTACAGTCTAATGTTGTTTCTGTGTATGCCATGAGAGCCATTCCAACAGCAACAGGGCATTATGAAAAAAACAGTGCAAAGGTAATTAGAAATCTTGCTGAAATGTTATGTTTGTTACATGAGGATTTCAATGAATGATTCAATGAGCCTCAAAGTTCATCCTTAACATTGATAAGTGGGTTTCTGCCAAGAAATGCACAGCTGGTGACAGCAGGGATTCAGGGTTTGGGAGGGACACACGCTTCTAAGGTGAAACTGGAGACAAGGATTAGAATCAGAGAAAACAAAGGAGGTCTTTATTCCTGGAAATGTTAAAGTCATTTCTCAGTGGCACAGGAAATGCCATTTTTATAGCACATACCTGATCTTTCCCTTAGTTTTGATAGCAGATGTTTTGTTACATAGGTAGAAAGTGGGATTCCAGTATTAGAACAAAGAAAACGGCCATCAGGTTTTCTGACTTTGTTCCTCAGTCGTAGCGGTAACTGCATCACGTTGTGCTGTGGCCTTGTGTGTGCCACTGGGTCTACCTGAACCTCTAGCTCCATGTTAACAAAGTAACTAGAAAAATAAAATTGTACCGGTAAACATAGTTAGCCTGGTATACAAAGAGCTGTCACAACAGAGATCCCAGCACACTGGGCCTGCAAATGTGCAGAGGTTTCCCACAAGTCCTAATATTGTACTCCAGTCTGTACCTGCCCAAAGTCACACTGTTAATTGCAACAGTAATACACAACATAACCTGCCTGAAAAAAGCAACCTACTTAAATAACTTCTTCTCCTAAGAGGCTGTCCCCAAGTACTTCCAATTGCTAAGTAATGTTTCATGTTTCTTAGAGGTCCATCTCAATTGATTTTTATCAGTCCTCTGAGTGACCAGCTACAAGAAGTTTCAAAGTAATACTCATGGACAATTGCTGCTATTAAGGTTAACTTATTAATGTTTCTGAAGACTGTTGAGATGCTTGAATGAAAGGTTACATGCTGTATATATCAGTATATACTGTATGTATATTTGTTGTATGTATATTTATTGTATGTATGTATATTTTGGGGGGGGAAAGACATGTTTTCTTATGAAAATGAATTCTCGGGCCTCCTTTAAGGACTGCTTTCTTTGTAGTAATGACTTAGAGACTGTAATACCTTTCCTGGGAAGAGACTTCAGAATGGCACCAGCACTTTGGAACACCCTGTCAGCATCAGAGAGTTACACCGCAAACGGTCTAAGTGCATAATTTTTTAACAATAGGGCTTTCTTTCTGCTGAAAGTTAATATCACTGAGGTATTTCACTTTTATCTAGCTCCATTTGCACTTATATTTGCTTGGTAATGTGCCTTTGCCAAGTTATACTAATATAAATTATAGATTATCGTTTTGGGACGTATTCTTTTTCAGCTGATATTTTAGAGCTGCACAACGTGTACGTGGTATTCTCAGTTTACTTTCTACAATGTACCCGGTATAACCACACTGCCATTTAGTATAATGTATTAGGTTAAGGGTATATAGTGCCTAGTTTGTGAGAAGCCAGTAAAATTTTCCTGAGAAATAAATGCATGCCCTAAAGCCATTTTTGCAAAATACTAAATGGTAAACAATTACAATGCTTATGCTAAGCTCCGTGTTAACAGCTGCATGTATTACAGACTGACACATCGAACATTGATACAGCAGCGTCTGCACAGAACCTATTTAAAGCCGTATTTCAAAGCCTGTAACATGCCAACATGCAAATTAATAAATTCTTCTCTCCAAATGTCACCGGCGTGGTGATTTCCTGCCAGCCCGAGCGTCGTTCTCCTGAAGCAGTAAAAGTAACACAGTCAATCTCCTCTGAATCCTATCTCCCCTGCTTCCTGCAGGGTCCCTGGGAGTTTATGATTCATATTCAGAAAGCTGTACTCAGTAGCCCTTTGGGGATGTATATTAATGAAGAAATTTTCTTACGCCAGAGCTGCCTCTTTATTGGAGTACGAAGGGTACAGTCTGTTCTGAGCGGCTTTTTAATTTCTCATAATTAACCCTGCCAGAATTAACATCAGTGGCATCACTGACAGCAAATTAAAGAAGCCACATCAGCAGAGTTAAAGCTTTTGTGTCTTTCCCTCTCCCCGCTCCCCTTTCCAGCCTCCCTTCATTTTGTATGTGCTTAAAGAAGAAAGTTCTCAAAGTCTGTCAAGACAATCGTCCTGTCATTGCACTAAGAGCCCTGCTGGGATAGGTATGATTAGAGCATTTTCAGACTTCCTGCTGCTAATACCAACCTATTTCAGCTCGTAACTGGCCACGTGCCATGTAGATTTGTGGCAAAGATCCATGCTTTCAGTTTCTGTCGCTCTATGAGGTACCGTGGTTCACCTGATCTCCACTGTGAGCTGATGGAACCAAGATCTAAAGCTCACTGCAGCACTCAGACAGTCTCTTCTACTGACAATGTATTAAAAGACAGATCAGCTGTGCCTTGAGCTCCTTTAATCTAGCTTCATACCAGCCCCTTTTACACAATCCTGAACAGATGATGAAAACAGGCTATGAACACCAAGATATCCAAACAAACACATTTTTTTCTTCTGTTAAGCCAGAAATAAATGTGTTAAGTTTTCATATTCCTGCAGCCACTTAAATGTAGAATTTCAGAGGAGAAAAGGGATGGACTATCAATCTCCTACCTGATTTTCTTCACCGCACGTCTGAGAGAGGGATCCCAGAGAAAGCCCAGTGAAAGTGAATGCCATTATAAGAATTACAGTTCAAGCCCACCCCTGCTGCACGAGTGCTCTGAGAATCAAAGCTCTAGAGGTCAAAACCTAGATTGACTTACACAAATATCTTCCCCCTTGTTTGATGTTTTGGTGAAAACTGACAAATTATCAAGTTGAAAGGTCTAACAGAGGCGAGAAATGTTAAGACTGCTGCTGCTGTAAGAGGCACACGCGAAGCACCAGTGGGTGAACGAAAAAAACCTGCGCTCTTCTTTGTCTACCTACCAATTTCTGTGGAAATCCTATTTACTGATCCTCTTATTCCCTCAGTCTCATCATAGCCTTTCTTAAGCAACAAATGCAACTGGTGATCATAATCACTTTGCTTTCTGCAGGGGAGAACCTAACCCACACATGTGCTTCCTTGGGACCATGCCAGGAGGTGGTCATTTTAATAGCCCACATGGAGAATTTCCAGTGTCACCCCACTACTCCCCACTGCCTTCTTCCCAGGGACCGAGCATTGCACCCTACTTAAAATTGCCAAGTGCTAAAGCACCTGCCTGGATTTCAAAATGCCCCTGTAAAGAAAGATGCAAATTTGGCAGAATACGATGTGTGAAGCATCACCTGGCACAATGTCACTGTAACATGTCAGTCGAAAAAGCCCAAATCCACAAAGCCAATAATGTTTGCAGAGATGTGATGGCTTATAGAACATGAATAGGGATTTCCATCAATAGGGGGCACAAGCCAGGGAGAACACAACGGCTATGAGCAAGCACGTGGCAGCTACCAGAGGCGCGCGCGCTTCCCTCGACAAACCCCGCGCTGCATTGTGAAGGACTGAAGTTGGTGGCGCCCTGGAAATACGCCAGCGCAACCAGAACAATGATGTGCTTCTCGTGTTGTCATCTCACTTGATAGGCACTGTTCGAATGCAGTCTGTGAGTAATTTTACTCTGCCACAGAGACCACCAGAGGGTAAGAACCTGACTTACGCTCAGCGGTCTGAAAGGTCGCAGCAATGATGGTACTGCAGATTACCTGTAGATATGACAGCAGCATCAATGCAATGAGACTAACATGAAGTGTTTGTGTGAGTCTCTGTATATAAGAATATATGCATAGTTCTGTGAGAAGGAAACTAACTAACTGCTCGATACCTTTCTGCATTGAAACCAGGAGAAAACTGGATTTCTGCAGAAGCTGTCACTAACACGACTTCCTCTACGACGAGGGAAGCGTAACAACCCTGAGCGGCGATGAATTCTGTATAGTACTGGTACCATGAACGTCTCGGTTCACAATGGAAGAAGGAAGGTACATACTGCTGAAGGAAGGCACATACTGCAGTCCTACCTGAAAGGCAGCAGAAAATGAGGAGAGCCAAACATGCCCAGAAGACAAGCTCTGCGGCTGGCTGTAATTCCTATGTGACCCAAGACGCTTTAGTGGGAATGTCAGTTTGACTCAGCAGTAATTTGTCTTGCATGCAGTGACAGTCCTGGACCATAGTCTTCTCCCCCTTTAACTTCTCTAATCGTTCTAAAAGTCTGAAGGACGCTCAGCATTTTAATTAACTCCCTGCGACTCTCCCCACAGAACGCCACAGTTGAGAAGATTATCAACTGCATGGGATTTCTGGGGTCGAGTCTTGAAAGTTCTCGGCTAATTATGAGACATTTCCAATAGGCAGCAGCTCTTTACACATCTTTCTGAGTTGGTCCTCTTGATTTTATTACTACTTCCAGCAATAATATACATCTTCTTAAAGGTCTACAGATGGACAGCTTAGCTGGGAGTGCTGTAGCGTAATAAGTCAGGAAAGAGGGGATGCACATGAAAAGGAAGCGCCAAACAGTGCTCGGAGAAACTAGGAAGGTATTTAGAGCTTAGTGTGGAAAAATCTCTGAAGCCATTTGTTCTGTGTATGGCTGCAGTAAAAGAAAAAGCAACAAGGACACAGAGATACATCAACAAAGGGCTGCAATACAAATCATAGGAAGTGAGATGATTTCTCTAACAACTACTTCGCAACTGAAATTCTGCCCACAGTTTTAAGCATCACACAAGTAAGTTAGTTTTTAAAAACCTTGAACCACCTTGGGTACTTAAAGATTTGTTGTCAAGACAGGCCAGTGTGACTGAATTTATTCTTGCTAGGAAAGTGGTAACTTTGAAATGACTGAAGAGAAATATTTCATTTCATATTAGGAACATTTTAAACACAGCAGAGAGATGTGGGAGAGGGGGAGAACCTGTTCATTACTAGATTAAATAAAAAACAAGACTGTGGGCATCATGTCACATTTGGAAATACAGAGGCAGTATCTGCTATCGGTGGCAGCTATAAAACTCTCATTGACTTCAACAAAAGCTGCAAGTGTGCATCTAATTAAGGAATCTGGATCACAAAATGTTAAGAAAAATCATTTTGCTTAAGAGTAATGAATATGCCACATCACACTGCCAAGTAATATTATTGCCACAAAGTCTCAATGAGTTTATGAAACAGATTGATATTTTTATTAGTAGAGAGTAGATTGAAAGAGAGTGACAAAACAAAATGAGGATGGAAAAAAAAAGGGAAAGAAAGCAGGCTCACTGGGCCAAATGGCTTTTTCATGTCCATAAATTGCTAAGTGTATTTCTAATTAATTTCCCAATGCAAATAGCCAGAAATAAAGAACAGAGGCTTTTGAGTATGCCGTGAACTCAGGAAAGACTCTGTAGACTTGGACAAATAATAGCATAAAATGGTTTATGAAACCAGAGGGTTTATGGTCTATAAATAACTTCCATGTATTTTTATTCTTTCCACGTACAGTATTACTGAGGACTGGATGATAGCTTTTCACTGCTGCCTGGTTGACTTCTTCCACATACACACCCAACGTAATGATGATATTGATCCCGAAGAGACATTTTTTGAGACAGATAAAAGAGACACACAGCTGAACTAATAGGAAGGGCCTAGCAACTTAGTGGTAAAGCTGCAGTCCTTTAAGTGAATAGCAATTGGCTATACAGTTTAAAACCTCCATCCTAATATCTTCAGGGGTCTGCGATGAAAGAAAAAAAAAGAGAGTAAGACATCTAAAATGTGACTTAGGGCAGTTGGTGCCTTTAACAGTCCTTCAGATAACTACCATGTAAATTTTTAGGCATCCAAATATTACATAAATCCAAAAACATGTAAGATGCATGTATTTGTCAATGTAAACAAGAGACTCACTGAGAAAACGCTTCTGATCTTTAAGACTTACAGCATGCTCCTTTTTGGCTAAATGTGCAATTCAAAACGTGCCTAATTCCTAAAATCCATATATGTGACACTGCCTGGGTTTCCATGACTACTGCTCTGAAAACCATATTAATTATTCAAGAGGTCCATACCATTCTCCCTGCGTTCCATAAGGAATGCTGGGAAGCACCGCCTGCCTTTACAGAGCAATCCAGATATTTAAAAGGGCTGCATCGCTGGCTCTAAATACCACAGGTATTTTCTTACAGCACTATGACATCTGTGTGATAGGTCCCATAAATATTATTAAAGACTCCGGTACATCAATTAAAAAAAAACAAAAACCAAACCACAAAACAGAAAACCTCTCCTCCTTCCTTTCTAATTCTGTATTTCAACAATCTTCAAAAAGGTGCTTTAATTCCAGCCTCTGTTTATCACCCCGACAGAATCCTATTTTAAACAGTCAACTAGTTTGCATGCACTAGGGATTAATCGCCTGTGTTTTTCTAGGGGACAGAGTTTCAAATTGTGAACCTTACATTAAATCAAATTTCTCCCATCAGCTGTGACTAAGCAGCTGTTTGCCGTATCTGTTGATCTCTGTATGTTTTAATAACCATAATCAGCGCAAGGAACGTTCTTCACAGATAACGTTATCAAAACACACTGGAACAAAGTAAGGAATGTCAGTGTTCAAGCGGTACATACCACCCCCGACGACCTGTCACAGCGAAGCGAGCGGTGCCAGCCACACCACAGCAGCACGGGCGCATACGGGGCCAATCACTCAAAGCAGAGCAGAAAGGAAATCGGGCCAGATCCTCTGCTTGGTGCAAGCAAGACAATGGAGTTACCCCAGATTTATACCTGTGTGACTGAAAGCGTAATCTGGCCCAGCATCAATCTTCCTGACACAGAGTGGGGCTTGGGATCTCAGATTGGCATATATATAATACTCAGGCAGCCCTCATGGAAAAAGTCCATAGAATGGAAGAGAAAATGATAGCTTTTCTGCAGAATTTTGTAAGTCAAATCACTGTATTAAATGCCACTGCCGAAAATCTAGATCTCAATTAAATGCTCTATATTCCTTCCATACTTTAGCTGCAAATGTAATATTATCTATTAATATATAGTTATATATATATACATATACATATAAATACATATATATATATGTTTAAGGAATATTTTTCTGTTAAAAAAAATAAACATACATTTTTATTCCCAGAACATCCGAGTCACAGCACTATTACATTCTCCAGTAACATCTACAGAATATTTGAACACACTACTGACCTTTTACCTAAAGTGGGGATTTAAACGCGGTTGGGAAGGTGAATCTGAATTTCCCCAAAGCATGAATACAGCCTTCTTTTAGACCTGTCACCACATAAAAAAGCCAAGTGAACAACAGGGAAAACAGAGCTCCAGACCTAAAGCCCACTGAAGTCAGAATACCATGAACAGATCCCAGACTGACGCTCCCTCAGCACAATCAAATACGCAATAGTAAACACACCAGAAAGCGCAGAAATATTTTTAAGTCTCCGAATGACAGGAACACACATGGTGGCTGTGCATACCTGTCCCACTGTACCGTCTCTTCACGGTACTCCTCACACTCACAACATTTCACAAGCTGGTCCACATCCTGACGCGAGTCACAAGGCAGAGGTGGAGCAGGAGCCCGGCCTGAGGTGGCAGATTTGGCTGACCGTCTCCCACATCCCATGTCACCCACATCCCATGTCACCCACATCCCATGTCACCCACTTACCCTGGCTCAACATTGGCCTCCTCTTCTAATGTTTGCTGGACAACAAAAATCTCTCCCCCTCTGGCTATGTACAGCACCAAGCACAATCCTCATCCTTCCTCAGTCTATCTGGAACATCAAGACACTGTTATAATACAGTTAATATACTATTCTACAATAACAATTTCCAGTTGTCTATTTTCAGGGTTTGTTTGTGGTTTTTTTTCTATCTTCCTCCCAAACACATTTCACTAACAGGGCACTATCATTACTATTATTATTTACTATTCAGATTGCAGCTCCAGCGCCCACAGTGCGCATTCTTTATTACTCCCAAGCTCTCACTTGCCATACCAAGTGTTCCATACAAATACAGATAAAAAGTAATTTCCTCAAGAGCAAGGTGTGAACCGAGCATACTTAATTGTGCAGTGTTATATCAACTGTATAATGTTGCAATAAAATTCCAAAACAATGTGATTAAAAATTATACCAAATGAGGACAGCAAGGTGCCATAGCCAGTCAAAGCGCATTTATCCAATCTAAATTATATGCTAAGCAAATAAAATAAACATGCAATTTGCTAATTAAAGTGCACTCTCATGTATCCTGTAACCACCATAAATTATACAGCAACATTTAATTTTTTGACTATTTAGCAAGGTTTGACTGCTTTACTAAATTAAACACAGAATGAAGGGGGCAAATTAGCAGGGAAGCACTGCTTTTCCCTTCACATTTCCTTTTAGAATTACTTTTTACATCTTTTTTGGGTTTGTTATGTTATTTTTTTTTAATAATTGCACCTTCCTACAATAGTATCTTAATTTTACCGTGGATCTTCTCCACTTTTACTTCTAAAGTGTGTGTTCTACCCAATTCAATGACAGCTATTTGCCTTTGCAAATTTTCTCCAGTAGGGAAGTCAGAGCATTTTATTTATCTTATCCGAATAAGAATTCTATGCTCCAAGTCCTCACCTCTGGTCAATGACAAGAATGCTGTTTTTTACCCCCTCCAATGAGACGAAGATTTTCAGTTCCTTCATTTCACCCCAAACAAACTGCCCAAATCACAAATGGCAGCTGACCGGGTTCTCCTCGAAGCTGTGAGCCTTCCATCATCCGGAGTGAAACGCTGAAGGCATTCCTAGAGGGGAACCGTGAACAGTTGGGGTTTGTTTTCTTTTAAAATATAAGAAAAGTCTCAGACTCTCTGTTTTGCCCGGCAACCAGGTCAGCTATGTTTTAGACTTCTCAGAAAATGTTTTATCCCAGAACATGGTCAGGTAAAGATAAGGGTGTGGGTGTGTGTGGAAAACACTGCTCAACCCCTTACTCAACCGCTCTGCAGCTTCTCTGAAAACTACAATGGGATTAGATATGGGATCTGACTCTGAGCCCAGTTTCTCCCTTCCCTTTGTGCTTGTAAGGCAGCAAAGTGGTTTATTTTCATATTCATGCCCAATACCCAAAGATTAACATTCCTCAAAATTGTCCATCTATTTGAACTTTAGAGACCACCTTATGACTAACGTGCTCTTGTACGTTCAAATGGGAGCATCAGACCACAGGACAACCTTTGTAGTTGGCCAACATCATCTTTCACAATAAAATGGAAATTAATGTTCATAATACTCATGCTGAATAATTAATAATTGATGTTCTGCACCCAACAGTTACCTGCAAACTCCTGCAGCCTCTGCACACCACTGGGGCTCTAAACCCTCTACAAGCGTAGAGTTAATCACAGCCTATTTCGCCTTCCTGGCTAGCAGTGCTGCTCAGACAATCTGGCAGATTCTGACATCTTCTGCACTCCAAAGAAATGCAAATCCAAACCAGCACACAACTGCCCAGACAATGCAAGAGTTTTATGCAACTGTAAAGATGATTAAGGGCAAGAAAATCTTTCCGTTGAAGCCCAGGATCACCCCAGGAAGCCCCAATGGCTGGATTCAAACAGGACACACAAACTGCTACAGCCACAACCTTCTTACAGAGGTCAAAGAGCTTTCCTGGAAATGTACAATTTTAGCATTCCAACGTCAGTAAATTCAATCAAAAGTTTGAATCTTTACAGATCTGTTTTTTTAGAGTATCCTAAAAACTAATGCACGTGCTAAAAGAAATTTGTCGGCAGATACTGTGCACAGAGTGGGGCTTCTTACAGCAAAGCAACTGGGGAATGCTTTCTCCAAACCTTTTAGTTGTGCTTTAGAAGAGTAATTTTTTTCATACGTGCTCTTTTCAGCAACTGAGATTTGTACTTTGTTGGTTACAGATGCCTTTTTAATTGGTATCACTTTGCTGGGAGGATCACTGAGGCAGCTGCTTTACGTGCAGTGCTGCACAATTTGCAGTTTTGCTGCAAGACCTTTTCCCTTAGAAATACTCCTGAATTCCTGTCTTCAATGAAAACTGCCTCTCACTAGAACAAGAAAATAGTTTTGCTATCTAATCTGCTCCTGAAGCCTTGCCTAAAGACAGCTTCTGCCTCATTGGTAATTTATTTTTTGGAAAATGGGGGGGGAAAATACATTTCTTTTCGTCTTTCAGAACATCCTTCTTCTAATTTAAAAAAAAATGACTGGCATTTAATAATATTGCTTCTGCAATGAACAGAAAGCATTAGATTCTCTTGAAAACAAAATGTTGCCTTTTTTTAAAAAAAACAACACAATTTCTTCTTCTTACATGTGAAGAGATACATAAGCTAGAAAATATCCATTATGCCTTGCCCATGGGGTGGCATGACAACATCTCTCAAACCTCTGCTTATGCCATGGGACGTAGAAGAATTTTAAGTCCCTGCAACACTGCAGGTTTAAGGACGACTCATATTTTCTGCTCTCTGAATTATGTCTCCATCTGCTTTGGTTTTGGGGATTGGAACCAGATCTTGGACTAAGAAAGCTGATGCCAACAGCTTGTGAAGCCAGTGCCCATCACAAAGATGCGGTGGTTTTGAACCCAATGGCCCGTGTCGGTAAGTATTGTCAGGCTCAACACTCCAATGCAGAGACATGACGTGCTAATCGAGAGGAAACAGCAGATGCGTAATTCAGGGGTTATAAAATGGATTTACTTAGCACAGGTGAGGTTCTAGACTCAGTAACATTTGGTCCAGCTGTTTATCAAACTTCGCACATTTACATATGACCTTCTTCAATCCCTCCTCCCCTCCTGCCCGGATGAGAAAAATCAATAGTGCTTTGTTGTAGGGTTATGAGAAATTCCAGAAGTGCAAGATAAGCTACTCTCTCGGTTCAACCCTAATAGCCAACGGAGCTCAAGGGAACTCACAATTACCAGGGAAATGGCTCACGATTTCTGTGCTGTTATGACTTAAGGATATTTTGATACTGGGAAAAAAATAGATGCCATCACTTCCAAAGTTCTTACTGCGAGATACTTACGTATCATGTCCTGGGAAGCCTTCCTATGAGGCCTGAACTCTTGGACAAATGGAATCAGAAAGTCCTCCACCTTCTCCTCCCTCCTTCCAACAGGTACCAGCAAACTTATTTTTTAAGTAAAAAGCAGTATCAGAAAGTAATTTTAATTAATTCCCAAATTATTTAGAAGAGCCCATTCTATAGAAAAAAAAACCATAACTAAATTATAGTACAATTCAAGCACCTTGTTTCTAGAGCGAGACTCTTCTCTGGTTTACCGTTGTAAAGCCAAAGTAACACCACGGGACTGAATTGTATTACACCAGATTCCCAGAAAAAAAGGAGACCACAGCCCTGCCTGTTGACCTCCGTGGGATTTTTGCCTAAGCGATTATTGCAAGATAAAGCCTTTTGACACAAAGGGGAATGAAACTGAATTTTAAAAGAAAAATGTGTAACAGAAACTGCGAGGCAATTATCTGATTACTAATAGGAAGAGGTACAGAGCCATGATGTATAATGTTCAAGGGATTATCCAGCTTTGAACAATGCTTGCTTAACAGCTGCTACCGAACTGTGGCTTGTGTACTTGGCAGAGAGTTTCATTAATGATAATCTACAGTGTTTACAGCCCATAGGCCTCTAAATATGTTAAGAACCCTTTTTTATTTGTATTTTATAATCCCTTTCCCTTATGTTTTATGTTTTTCTTGATATTTTTGAGATCTGAGGAGGTTTATGTTTCAAAATGATTCATTCTGCTCTGACAACTGCAAAGCAAGATTGCAGTAAATGTTCCCTTGTTATCAGGACTATGTATTTATAAACAGAAAGAAAAACCATCTAAATTCATACCAGGGTTTGGATCACCACCAGCTAATACATTCAGATGCCAATCGACAGTGCTCCATTGTTTACATGCAAAAGTAAATGTCAAACAGAGGTGTCTTTGCCAGTTGCTAGATATCCCTCAGTCACTTCTTGGATTTGTCAGGTTGCAGCAAATTGAAACTGCCTTATTTTTGACATTGCATTTGACCTGAACTTCATTGAGAGGAATCCTGCAATTATTTTAAAGGTACGGTATTGATTAAGACTTAGATTTGCCTCAGAATTCGGTTTTCAAAGGTTTCCCCGATCTGCTCTTTATTGCAACACTCAGGTGTCATTAGGAAAACAGAACATAATTAAGAATATAATTCTGTTGTGCAGGGGATTATGTATTATGTAGTATACTGGGAAGGAGATCATGATTCAAAAGCCAAGTCACTGAGTCCTGACTGTAATCGTTTTGACACACGGTATTTCAGCGCCCATGATTCTGTCATGACAAAACCAAAGGAGATTATTGCTTCAGAGCAATTAGTACAGTTAATTTTGACACAGGACAGCACACTTCTCCTTCAGCATTTTCCCCTTCTTTTGTCCTCTCCCCTTCTTTAACCTCCAATTCGTGCAAGTTCCCGTTGCAGCTGGTTTCCCATCTCGGTGATGCTCAGCTGCCGGGAGGCCCCCTGCCTGGCTGTGCTCCCCGGGGGATGTGGCATTGCAAAGCGCTCTCTTCACCCCAGCAGGAGGGACCAGCAGCTCCCGCGGATGTGTTACCCCACCCCAGCTGCCACCGCAGGGGCAGGGACACCCCATCTCAAGGCGCCCGAGGGGTTTTTTCACACTGGCCCTCCAGAGCGCAGAGCTGCTGAGCCAGCCTCACGAAAATGTACACTTGAAAGAAATCCTCTCCCCTCCTGATCACTATTGGTTTCTATAGAAACAAGAAGGAATCTCTGTTCTCTAAATTTTTTCCCCTAATGCTTTTTGCAGTTCTGTATGAAACCATTTTTTTAAAAAATATCTATATTTCTTAGACTCCTCAGCCCTCTATTTATAACCTCATTCATCCAAATTAAAGAACAATAGATTAGATAAAAAGTGAGCATGGGGTTTATATTTTAAGCGACTCAATCCTATGCATTAACTATCTGTGGTCAATCCGTCTCTCCTGGGTCATTTTATGATTCAAGCATTTCAAAGTAAATACTTTAAAACAACGGTACATCACAGCAGTTAAAAGGGGTCAAGAGGATATTTACTTAACCACTAGTTGACTTTTTAACTTAGAAATATTTCAGCAGTTACTGTATTTAAATGAAATCCATCTCCTCAGCATCCCCATAAATTACCCTAAAGCTCCAGGATTCCCATCCTTGTTGTGAGTCACCACCCCAACGCCTGCAACTTCTTCTTATTTAGATAACTGTGATGTTTGCTTGCTTTGTTATTGTGCCCTTCTCCAGAGACTGCATTTGCACAGGAATTGCTAAGGCTTGTAAATATTGTATCTGCCTTGTTGTAATCACTAGGCAAATATACTTGCAGTCATATAAAAAAAAAAAACAACTAAGAGCTGTCGAGCCATGAAAAATTTCTCTAACCGAGGTTTGGCTTTAAAAAATTAGAGAAGAAAATCTTTACAACAAATAGACTAACAGAGACTACGCTAGCCAGAAGTGAAAGCAGTAATACAAAGATGTCATTTGGGATCTACTGTTGTCTCCTATCAGAGAAAAAGGAAGCAATAATCATTATTCACACCATGATGATGTAAAATAATACTTTTTTTATAAAAACAATAACAGGCACTCGTTTTCAGTGCACATAAATAACTTTCTTTTATAGTCAGCTTACATTTACTCACACGTTTACTTGGGAAGTTTAATATTCATGCACACACAAATCACTTACTGTAGGTAGTGAGTTGAACTAAACAGAATAGAGCTTGATTATATTAGGCCATTGCAGATGGGACCAAATTGATTCCTGATGTCGTTCTAACACAGCAAAGTGACACACGGGACAGCTTGTCTCCAGCGCCTCTGAGGGAAGCGTTCAGTACAAGTACTGGTTTTGCTCCTGCCTCTACCGCACCAGCACTGCCCGCTTATAGCAAAGATGAGAACGGGACAACCGCGGAGTTGAGCAATCTGTGATTTGTTTACTAATCCTATGTTAGCTTTGGTGCACTTTTGCTTTAAACGAATTAAAATCCTTCTGCAGGTACTAAGAATATTATGAGAGCTGTAAACTGAACAAAGTGCTGTGTCAGATTCACCCCCAGTTAAACTAAGTCAGCACGCAAGTCTTGTACCGCTCTATATAATGTTACAACTTTCAGGATCCTCTTTGAGGATCTAGCACAATAATGTTCAGGACTGAAGTCACTTCAAAGCCCTTGGTGGGTTTGGTCAAGGCCGTTATTCAAAAAGATGTTTTTTTCTCAAAAAGAGAAGGAAAAAACCACCTAATATATTGTTTCTTTCGATAAATAACTTGTCTCATTTTTAAATCTCTTTTCTTGTTGGATTCAAAATGGCAGCTCCAAATGCAAAACTCCTAATTCAATGCAGAACTACTGAATAGAAAACCATGCCAACGTTGTCATTTTTGCAAAGCAGTTAGTCCCATCGTAGAAACAGCTCTTCAATATTATTTGGTTTACACTGCCAGAGATAACTTGTCCCATAGCTAACATAGCTTCCATTTCTTAGAAAAATAATTACCAAGTGTTTGCTCCATGGACACTAATCACACTAGGAGTCATCAATTTGCAGAGGTTTTGTTTCATTTTACCATGGAAAACATTGTGTCTCTATAAAGAACCATTTTCAGCATCAAATTTCATTTCGCTTTGGAACACTCATGCATTATGATACTGAAAAAAAAAAAAGCAAAGCTAAGAATCAAACATAAAAGCCCAACAGTCCCAGCACAGACTGGCGCTCTTCAAAAGCTAACATGAGAAAAGATGTCTATGACTGGGTTGCTTATTCCGGCGCTCAGCAGTCAACCAGTGATACACTGATATTAACAAGGATGGAAATATTGAATGCCCGGTGATCTGCCAAAAAAATGTATGGTACCTACTATGCATCTTCTCTTTCTGTCTCTCCAGGAGGAAAGAGCTCTGGACAGCTTCATGCACAGAAACCTGATTTAAGAAATATGCTGGTCAAAGGAGGGGGTGAAAATTTCATGTTCTGAACCAAGAGAAAAATGTGTGTCACTGCTAACTTTTACCGTCCTGTCTAGAAAGCGTTTAACACATGCCAGACTCAAAGGCATGAGTCATGTCCACTGGTCAAAGTGGACAGATGTATGGTATAGAAGAGCGCAAGACTTACAGTATTAACTAATTGCTAGTTCAGAGAAGCTCTGTCAATGTAGGAAATCTCTCTCTGCCAACATTAGGCTATACTGAGACTTACTCATCCCTAATATGACCGTGGGGGAAGAAAAGCCACCTTATTGAAACTACACAAGGGAAAAAAACAACCAACCAACCAACCACCCACATTTACAAGCAGATACTCTTTATTTTGCTAACACTAGAACATGCCTTCATTCTTTCCCTTATTTCTGGCTTACCCTACATGTAGTACAGGTCCCACTTGTGTGTGGCCATCTCCAGCTCTCCTGAACATGGTTAACTGAGCCCACTGCCTATTTGCTGTGGCCGCTATTACAGGATTATGTAGCAAAACAAGAATATTCAGTTGTTGGTCATTGATTTATCTACAAAACAGTAACTGTAAAAATGATAGAAGAGGTTCTGTACTAGACAGTCTTGTGAAACAGTTTATTACTTAAGCATTAATGACCCATTTAGAGGTCTTTACTGGTCAGGTAATGACCAGCTAAAGGAGTTAAGGGCCCGAGGCAAAGCACTCTAATAAAACCCCGCACACAGCATGTGTTTGGTTCCTCCAAATTCTATTAGGAAAGAGAAGCGTAAAGGGTAATGAAAGACATGTCCAAGAGGCACTCATATCAGCCCTCTCATTTTATATTTGGCATAACACACATGGCCTTATTCCAGCGGCACAAATAACTCCTTGTTTATACTATCACCTATCACAGAGAAGAGCAGTAACTACAGCCGAAAATGGCCAGTCAGGATGTCAAGGACCCTGTTGCTTCAGGCAAATAAACCTTCCTCCAACTGAAGGAGCCAGTCCTACTATCTGAACACCCAGTATCCTTTGCACCTAAAGAACATAGGCTTGAAAGAAAAAAAAGGGAGCCCATATGCTGTCAGGCATCTCAGCCAGTCCTAAATCCTCCTCTAGTTGTATTGAGAGTGGAGGGATTAAGTGTTTTCTGTATTCCTATGTAATTCTACTTGAATATGAATGTCCACTTTTTACTGTTTGCATTATGAGGAAAGGCATATTAAAACAGGAGTTTAATATTGATATCTCCACTCTAAGACTGAGACAGAACAGCTGTGTGTGTGTGTATATATATATATATATATATATGTATGTATGTATGTATGTATATGTATATGTATATATGTGTATAAATATACTTGCCAGTAAATCAGAAGCCAAGGGTTGGAACAGTATCCAGGGCCTCACTCTTGGCTTTAGAGGCAGGGAAAAAGCTCAGGCCCACATAACCGCATCTTGCTATTACAGCCCCACAGCATCATTGATTTTGGTCTTGATTTATGGCATCATTTGTTCTTGATAAGAGCCACTTGCCAGCACTACTCAGAAAAAAAGTAAAATACAATCTAAGAGTGGAAATTAGAAAGAAGAGAGGATAAGAGACTACGAACGGCTAGAAAATCGTGCAGAGATTGCTGTATTTGCAGGATGAGATGTTCTAGGTACGAGCGAGTTTATTTGCTCAGCATTTATTACTGTCTCATCAACAGTAAAATAAAGAGAATTCTGATGACTTAGTCAAAAAGTTACTTAATTTCACTGTCGCTTCTACAACTACAGTATATTTTGCATGTTTATTTTAAAAACCACTCTGTAGTGTTTACATGACTAATGACAATAGCTTACTGAGAATATTTCCAGTTTTTTGTGTAAACAGCCTTTTAAGCCATGTTCAAGGCTTATTTCAGACCTTAACAGTCCTTCAGAGCCATTGCAGCTAACCCAAGACAACTCATTAAGCCAAGTTTAAGTTTAATTTATGTACTGAGTAGAAAAATGGTGGCTTCATACTCTACACCTTTCAATTTTCAAGGTCAGATATCTCAGTGCTTTATCTCAGACCATTTGAAGTGATCACAACACAATCTGGGCATTTTCTGAAATTAAATTTTCCATCAAAAGTCAGCAGAGCAGAAAACATACACAATATTAAACAGATACAATTATTTCTACAGCTGTACACTTTGAAGGGCTAAGGATACAAAAATAAAATTCAGGCCCTAACTAGAGGTTGATTATGCGCACGCAGCGCAAAGCGTGGATTCAAAGCAGAAGAATTATTCATTTTTTAGAAGCAAATCATGAACTTTTGCAACACAGGGTTAACAGCAAAAGTGCTGACACAACAGTAAGTACATAGTGGTGCCTGCAAGCAGCGCTATAATTAATCTAAGTGTACTGTCATTACACTAAATGCTGCTTCTCCAGGATCCTTCCAAATCACGAGGCGCTTTCTCTCTCTCAGATAACATGTAGCTTATTTCCAATCATGCCCGTTTCCAGTCATGGCATGATTTGCTAAAGGAATATTAGGTCTTGAAGCAGTATCTTAATAAAATCAAAGTTTTCTTCTGTAAAACAAATCTTTGGCTTTTGGAGAATTAGTAACATCGAATGCCTTAGGACAGAGATGTAAAACTGTGAGCTGAAATATGCACTGCTGGAGACCACACTCAGCCTTCTTCCTTCTAGCCATTTACAAGTACATCTGTCTAACCTCCTACCTACACACCTACACTTTATATGGTCATAAACCACCAATGCAATATCTAAATTATACCCTGAAAACTCCAGGTTTGAAATGGGTTGTATGAAAATTCACCTCATGTGGTTTATTCATTTCGGCAAGAATAGAAGGCTCTGATTCCTTTTGGATGGAACTCATTTAAACAAAGCCCAACAGCAAACACCCATAAATCAAAGCATTATTGGTATTTATGCAAAGAGATACATGTAAACTGAGTGAATTCTGTGTAAAAGGCTTAGAAAAAGAAAAGAAGTAGAATCTTGCATGTAAAACACTAACTACATTATAAAGTTACTGAGTACTTTGTGAATTAATACTTTGAAATACATACTACAAGGGAAGAAAAAAAAATTGCATCCTGTCTGGAAACCTGTTTATTCGTATGCATTTTCCCCTCTGCTTCCAACATCCACTGAAGTCATACTGCCTTAATAAACTAAGAAAATACGGAAACAGAATGACTTTAAACATTTCACTGTATCTATCTGAAGCTGGTAATTTATAATGGGTAGACATCTATCCAGAATATATTCACCTTACTTCAACATAAGCTATATTTGAAGCAATTGTATGCTTCAGGAACTTTATGACCATGCTACTATGATTATGTTTACAGAATTAAAATATATCTATCAGAACTACTCAATCTTTACTTCTGATATGCAGGTCATTGATTAAAGACTAATCTGAATTCTACAACAGGATTTCTATGACAGCAACATTAACGCACAACTGGTACGCTATATTAACGTAAATCACTTTCTAAACACTACACTTCAGTGTTGGGTAAATTCATACACAAGAAACTGAAAAAACACACAGTAAAAGTCAATGGCAAGATTAGAAGCCATGGCCACCAGGCCAGCATGGACCCCTGAGTTACTCAGCATCTTCATCCTTTGCAAACAGCAGAGTTGCGACAGTGAGAATTAGATAAAACATCTTCAGAACAACACGTGTTTAAAAGAGACTAACGCCATCAAGCAGATGCAGCATAATCATTCC
>NW_010198475.1:41364-41800 GCF_000695765.1 Mesitornis unicolor
CTACTGTGGTGCAAAGGCAAGTTGTGTTTTTCCACCAATAAAAGTATTTCATCCAGTAAACAAAGAACACGGCAGTACACACATACACACGTATACCCAGAGAAACCACAGAACATGCCTGATGACTACTCTAAGTTTCAAGAGTGAATGATGATTACACACATACGGCCCCAGCCTTTAGCGTGTCAAAACCCAGAGCAAAGCAATATTAACAAAGTAATCATACTTATTTTTTCATATCTAAAGACGGCAGTCCACAAACATTTTAATTTAGCAGTAATTTTGTTCCCCTCCTTGTGTTGGCAGCGGCATTCATGGAACAGCACAGGCAGATAGACCAGGAAATTAATCTGGCTGCAAAGTAATTTCCCTCCCTCCCTCCCTCCCATTCCCCACCACCCCCCAAAAACAAAGAACAGAAAGAGAGAATGCTTTC
>NW_010198475.1:41831-42761 GCF_000695765.1 Mesitornis unicolor
ATCATTTCCTTGATCTGATTCACAACATGACATCCTAAATGCCAGTACCAGCACAAGGCAGACGGAACCAACGCGTAGCTTGGGTAAGGCTGGCAGGCAGGACAGCGTTTGTCCTGGCAGGCTGTGCACGTGTCTGATTTAAAGTGAATGGAGAAACATACCCACAATTGACAGTGTCCAGGCTGAGGATCTTTTATAGATGCTTCAAAAAAAATGCCCAAGTTTCATTATTCCCTTTGTCTTCTCAAGCTTTCCAACTCTCACCTTTGGAAATCCAAACTGCCACTGGCTCAGATGACCACACATAAAACATATCACAACCAACAACACTGTCACGTCCTCTGTGCCAGGCAGTGGTAGCACATCATCTGTTACTACAAACTGGAATGGTCAAACTATGCCGGCTCTCTTATAGCCTGTAGTAAGGAAAATTTACTTAAATAACATCCACAGAGCACATTCATGGAGACCACCCACCATTTTGCTTGGTGAGATTGAGGTATAGAGAACACCAGAAAGCTGCTGAGGAAGAACATCTGAGGCCAGTATGCTAAAACATTCAAGAAAAGAGGTGACCAAGGGTGTACCGTCCTCTGTTGACCGAAGACATACGTCAGCACTAAGAGACGAGGCAGCTAAATTGCGTGGTAGGTCATATTCCACCACTAGCCACACATGGGTAACCCTCCACACCACCATGTCACAAGTATGGTCTGTGGTCTCCACAGCAGCAGGTTTTGGGAGCCAAAGACAGGTTCTCAGCTACTGCCTCCACATGTACTTAATCCTCCCTCACATTTTTAACGTCCTTTCTTCAGCACTGTGAAAGACTTGCTAAAACCAAAAGCAGCAAATGACACTGCGAAGCAACTAGTGCTTTGGATGCCAAGCACCCCACTATGGTGAAAGACATGAACAAAAGTCCTGCTG
>NW_010198475.1:42792-47589 GCF_000695765.1 Mesitornis unicolor
TGTACGCTCCCACGTTACAACAGCTCCTCATACCTGTCAGCCAAGACTAGAAGCAGTAATCCTGGCTATTTGACCTGCTAGAAAACATACCAACACTTCAGACCAAAAACCCAACCAACCCCCTTCAGGCGAATCCCAGGCCACAAAGCTACAGGATCAGACTTACTTCTGGTGCCGCCACTGCTGCATTTTCGGTTGTGTTGTAGCTCATCTTCAGGTGCATAGAGGCTGGTTTTTCCTAGATACCCTCTCCCAGGCCAAGGCAGCAGGCTCTGCCCCCTCAGGGTTCCAGAAGCCCCAGAGCCATGCTTTCTCTGTCACCAGCTTATTACAGAAAAGCCACAAAGTACCATTACAGCAGAAACATTTTGTTGATGGTTTTGCTAGTTTTAAGGAAACAAGATGGACTCAGACATCTCACATCAGAAGAGGGCTGCAGGCACCAGATCATTAGTGGGCAGATCCAACCCTGAGTCAGAGCCTTATGCCAGCCCTAAAAGGCAGGAGCTCAGACATCAGCGTGGCTCTCGCATTTGCTAGTGGCTAAATCGAGTGATTAGTCAGCACTGAGAGCTGCTGAATCACTCTTCAAAGGCACCTACCTCTCCCTGCTTACATCAGCCAGGCAGCCACTGCGCTTCCCTTCAATAGTCTGGGCTGTACATCGACGGCCAGTGTCCTTTACTCAGCTTCCACAATGCCTGAACCACAGCACATAAGTCTGATCCCTGACCTGCCACAATGTACTGGCTAATAAAACAACAATACTGACATGCATAACAAAAAGATGCAAATGATTTTTTGTTATTCATATAATTTTTCTGATAAAATAATTTGAAATGTAATGCAGTATTTATATTCTGCCTTAACAACCATGAATATATTTATACATCTTTTAAAGTTCTTTTCAATTCAGATTCTATCTCTCATTACTAATTGTTGGGGTATTAATTATTTTGGATTAAATGAATGTAGGCATTGATATTCATAGAAGACAAATGATATAATAGCAGAAGAGACAACTGGCATGAATTACTTCAATAAGCCCCAAATCCCCCAGATCTCATCATTAAAAACTGTCTTAGATTTAAAAAATATTAAAAAATCACAAGATTAATATAATATTTTATTACTGTGACTCTAACATTTGTACTGACTGTGACAGACCTCACCTGGCTAAATCTGAATTCTGTCAACTCTCATCGTAACAGAACCCAGTCTTAGAGATAAGGTGCTTCCCACAGGGCCCAAACAAAAGCAAATCAATATTTTCTAGCTAAAGGACAATCTTTGAGTCAAGATCTGTGCGAGGAAAATCTTTAGCCAATTCTTAGAGGAAACTAACTACTTAGAAATACATAATAAGCAATTAAACACATTGCTTCAGAATTCAACAGTAGTTTTAAATACAGGGGCAATTATTTTCTCACGATAACGGACAAAAATGTGTCAGCAGCACTTAAAAATGATGTGTGCAACAGAAAATATTTGTGAAATAAAGCAGAAAAAGCAATAAAGTAAAACTTCTCCTCAGTGATAAAACCGAACTAAAGGCACACTGGTACACAGTGACTTGGTCCATGACAGAATTTTTGTACCGTTCTAATATCCACTTTGACAGAAAATGGCTGTTAAGCCTTGTGTAAAGAACACCTTTGAAATTTTTCTTCTTTTTTGTTTCCTTTTTATATCTGAAATAAATTAGGCAGTAAACAACTGATTTTGGAATGTTTAATCCCGTACTTTTTGTGCTGGGGCTTGGTTGGGGTTTTTTTTTGCTTCTAGGGAAGACTTCAACATCATTGAACAAAATCCTTAGGAATTTTCTTACCAAACAGTGGGATTTATCACAGAGAGGCAAATCCTCGTCTCCTTATTTAGAGGAGTGCTCCTATCAAAGCCAATGACATGGCAGCATCCTTTAAAAGCAACAGAGCTTACACTGCATCACCCACTGGAGTCAAGAGGAGTGCAGGAGGATGATAAACAAAGCTATGTCTCAAAAGTACTTCAACACCTAAACAGAGACAAATTAGAAACACTTAAGGGAGGCGTGCATAAGTAAGGTTAATAAAATTCCACAGAAACATAGAATTGTTCAGGTTGGAAAAGGTCTTTAAGATCATTGAGCCAACTGTTAACCTGGCACTGCCAAGTCCATGAATAAACCATGTTCCTAAGCACCACATCTACACATCTTCTAAATACCTCCAGGGATGGTGGCTCCACCACTTCCCTGGGCAGCCTGTTCCAGTGCTGGACAACCCTTTCAGTGAAGAAATTTTTCCTAATACACACCTAAATGTCCCCTGATGCAACTTGAGGCCATTTCCTCTTGTCACAGTCTCAAATCCATCCACTCTAAGTGTGCCAAAATGTCACTATATGTATTTCAAGAACTATCAGTAACTTCCCCACTAAATCCTGCTTGTACTACGAACACGAGTGTCTTCCAACAGACACAGGTTACATCAAACAAACAGAAACACCCAATCTGTCTGTACTTGAAGGCTGTGAGAAGGATCTCATCTGACCACGAGAGGGAGAACTGAATTATACACATTGTTTATTCACATATATTTTCGTCTCAAACCAAGCTCTCAAGGAGTGCATTTCCTAAGTTCAGTATACTCAGGTGACTCACCCCACAGCACTGACATCCCTGCCTACACATGCTGAAGGGGAGAGGGAACAAAACCAAATCCCAGAATCTCTCTTCTATCAAGGGATGTTGAAGCACAGTCAGGAATGGTGGGGTCACCTGGGACACACCATTTGAAGACAAGCAGGGTCTCAGTTTTCATAAGAATCTTAGAAAAGACTCAGGAAAGCTGTAACTGAGGTTTTTGCAGATTCAGCCATACTTCGTGGTTTTTACCTCAAAATAAGATACTGGCATCCACCCTCGGGGCTACTTATTTGTGTAGTTCCACTTCACACGTGCCACCGCTGCTCTAAAGTCTGTACAGGCGGCTGGCTAATTTTGACAGAGGCATTATACACTGTATAAAATATTTTCCAAGAAGAATGTGGGACACTGAAACCTGATCTTTTCCTCAAGTCTGCAGACTCAAGAGTTTGCTGATAAACCCTTTCAGGCCTGCTGCAAAGTTCATCTATTTTTTGGCCACTGGGGAAGTCACAGACTGAGGGATGTATGAGGTTGTCGTGAGAGGTTTATGTTTATCACATTTATTGCTGCTGATAGCAATAACTAAGAGCAGTCCCTGCTGTACGGGACTTTGCAGATCTGCAATAAGTTCTTATGTTCTGGTTGTGTTTCAGCGCTTGGAGAAGTGCAGAGTAGTGGAAGTAAATAAATAAATTACAACATGTGGGTTTTTTCACCCAGCTTCAAAACACAGTCCTATTCCTCATTTTTCAGGACCAACCATTACTCATGCTCACTCCTGAGGATTGGCTTTATTTACAAAAGAACTCATAACCATATGACATAAAGTCTATCTCAAAGCCTCCCTATGTTATTTGTGACTAGAATAATCACACACCATTTATGAGAAATTTGAGGCAGTGTTAAGTATAGAGCACATTTTGGTTGTTGGCCAGGACGTCTGGACCTCTTACTGTACTCAAATATATTATGCTAATCTTCAGCCAGCGAAAAGAGATGAGAAGAAAGCTCTGTTCAAGCACCAAACACCATAGCAGACGTGACTGGGTCCCAAACCTTCTTTGTCAGCAAATAGATCTGGAAACCCCATCCCAAACCAACAGTAGTTTCTTAATCTACTAACGTGTAATGAACAGCAATACGTGATTTACATTCTGTTGCTTCTGAGGCACAGAGTTCTTTCTCTCCCTTGGATTTTGAATTCTTGTTTTCTTTTCAGAACACGGCTAAAATCTAATCCTACATATGGAAAGTACTTAGAAAAGCCAGCTTGTATCTGACATGCAACAGCGATATAGGAACACCTGAGCCGCACTTACTATGCCATTGCGGCTGCAACAAAATTAATGAGCTGACCTATCTGAGAAGGGAGTCAAAACAAACTTTTCCTGCACAATATTGCAAGCTTTGTTCTGAAATAAATCTATTTAGATTATTTCACATTACAAAGTTGTACACACTTAAGCATTGGAGAGGGCTTTTTGAAATCCATGACACAGAAAACCAACTGCTGTTAAATTACTATGCCACTGCTCTACTGATCCTAGGAAAACCACAGCTCACCAGCCCAGTCTCCAAGTGCGTGGAGAAATCAGCTGCAACCACATCACCCTGTGTCATGCTGCAAAGAAGCGACTTAAGAACATACAGGTATGCCACACACATGTGATTATATAAATGCGATACATGGTGCACATGTGTATACAAAATGCACACATCTCCTGTATTATCATACAGCACATAAACCACATCAGCACCTACAGAGGCATGTGTATATTTATAGGCACAGCTACATACGAGTTCTCTACAGCCCAAGAATTCTCCCTAGCGTGTGCTCAGGGCTTGTTTATGGACGCTGTATCCCAGAGAAATGTGCAGAATGTAGTTCACAGTGGCAGAGCCGCTGTGTCCCCAGAACTATGGAGCAGCCACATGTCTGCCCTGTCCCCGCAGCAGGACATGCAGGACAGGGCTGGAAGGTACAACCGCTGCTCCACTTCCCTGATCAAAGAGTTTGTTCACAGGCAAAAGGGGAAAGGTCCTGCCCTGAAAGACTTCCAGCACCAACACAGCAGAATTGGTTTATATATTGGTTTTAGGTGGGTGCTTTTTGGAAGCTCAAAAATCTGCAAAGAAGTTTTGGTGAGTTTTGCAAGTCCTGCTGA
>NW_010198475.1:47620-48469 GCF_000695765.1 Mesitornis unicolor
TGAAAGCAGAAGTTCTCAAAGGACCAGTAAAGCTGGCCAGCGACAGCAGAAAATACCAATGCCAGAACTTCTGATAAGGAGGTTAACCTGCAATGCTTCAACTACCATCCCTGGCATCACTGGCTGCTTCATCCTGAGTGTAATTGACTCCGGGGAAAAACAAAAGAGGGGATTTTGTTTTGTTTTGACAAATCCACTGCAAGGCACCACACTAAGGTGCCAAAGGCTACTTTGTATTTACAATGCTGATGATACGCACAACTCTGAAGTTTCCTGACCTCAAGTACAAACACAACATGAAAGGTGATATATCAAACTGACACTATCACAGCTTGGGAAAAAAAAAGAAAAGAAAAACACCTCAGATTTATACCAGGCTTGCCTGCCTAGCATAAATACTAACATCAAGCTATGCAGGCTGTGTTCTATCACTGCTTAAAAGTTCTGTGATACAGCACAAGGGCAAAACAGTCCAGAACTAAACAGAAAACGTTTCCAAACATAAAATTATTGGAAGAAGAGGAAGAAATCTGATCAATTCGGAGAAGAACTTCAAGTTCACAAAAGCAACAGCACATTCTGGCCTCCCTTGCCCTCCCTTCATCTTCACGCCTCATCTTACCTCCAACCTGCAGGCTGTCGGCACCCCTCTATTTATTGATTTTTTTTTCCACCATATTCTTTTGCATATGCGAGCCCTATTCCTGGAACAGTTTCAAAGGGTTTCAAGCAAACCTCTAAAGCATGTACCTTCCAGAAAATGTCTGAACCCCAGGCCTCTCTTAACTGAGGGATTAGTAAGACATTCTTAAATTTTTAAATCGTGATTTTTTTAAAAATAAAATAAAA
>NW_010198476.1:0-830 GCF_000695765.1 Mesitornis unicolor
TATGTATATGTATATGTATATGTATATTTAAAGGCTCTTCCTTCTTATATTCATTCTGCTGCTGCACAAAATGCTTGAATGAAGAGATGTCATCTGGGCAGGTAGTGATATGAAAAGACGGAACAAAATAGCAGTGAAGAATGGAAAAGAAAAATTTTGCAATGATTTTTTTGAGGAAGTGCCTCAACAGGCTTAAAATCAGACAGTGTTGACTATTCTATGCCATCTAGCAAAAAGCTGCAAAATTTATGGGAAAAACATGCCTCTGTTTTTGGCCAGAGGCAAGTGTCTATCGAGAAAAAAGGTTTTTACCTGTTCCACTTACAGTGCTACCCCACTACTGAGGGATGTGCTGTGAAATATTTGAAACATTTAAATTCAATGCCAAGTGGCATTCCTCAGGAGTTGCTATTGAGACCAGTGCTATTTAACATCTTCGTCAGTAACATGGACAGTGGGACTGAGTGCATTCGCAGCAAGTTTGTTGATGACACCAAGCTGTGTGGTGCGGTTGAAACACTGGAGGGAAGGGATGCCATCCAGAGGAACCTTGACAGGCTTCAGAGGTGGGCATGAAGTTTAACAAGGCCAAGTGCAAGGTCCTGCACATGGGTCAGGGCAATCCTAAGCACAAATATAGTCTGGGCAGAGAATGGATTGAGAGCAGTCCTGAGGAGAAGGACTTGATGGTGTTGGGTGATGAGAAGGTCAACATGAGCCAGCACCGTCTGCTTGCAGCCCAGAAAGTCAACTGTATCCTGGGCTGCATCAAAAGCGTGGCCAGCAGGTCAAAGGAGGCAATTCTCGCCCTCTACTCTACTCTCATGAGA
>NW_010198476.1:1006-3194 GCF_000695765.1 Mesitornis unicolor
TATGTTCCAGTACTTAAAGAGGGACTACAGGTAAGATAGGGAGGGACACTTTATCAGAGACTGTAGTGAAAAAAACCACCCTAACACATAAAAAGCACACAAACTACAAGTGTGTTCAAATATTCCAGAGTCAGCGAATGGTAACACTGAGTCACTCAAGACATGTTACTTCAAGTTCATGGTATACATACATTAACATATGTTTAATTGTGTGTTTTGATATACCATTTTTCTCCCCACAGAACTTCTGCTTCACTCACTACGATGGCCAGACTGTGCCCTCAGGTTGAATTTCTCAGTCACAGCTGGGCATTGGAAAGCAGCAAGGGGTAGTGCTGTAGTTAATTCAGTCATACGCTACTCTGAAATACTGGATTCTTTTCTTGACATGATCACACAGTCCTTGCAGGGTGACGGACAAGAAACATAAACCACCGGTGTCACCTGTAGCCTCACTATATTTCCCGTGTTATACTATCCTCATAATATGATTCAACTCCTGGAATCCCAAAAGTGCTTTGTTTATTTAACTAGTAATAGAGGCCCGTTTTGAACAAGTAAGGCATTACAGCATGAAAAACTGTCTGAAATAATGAGCTGACAGCTTTGATAATTTTGACCTTAATCTTTTTCTGTGTGACCTTTACATGTATCTAAAGGAGAAAACATATAGCAGGTACATTATAAAAAGAAACCTGTAAATATAATAAAGCATCCTGAATCTATCACAGGGATGCAAGAAAACAGCTAATGACAATATTCTGTAAAAAGGAATCTTGCTGGTTCAAAGTACATACAGCACACTGACACTATGTGAAAAGAATATTTTGCATTAGTACACCTTTTGTCAGTAATGTCTGCCTTATGCAGTCAATGAGACACTTTGTGTTTTAAAAGATCATCATGCAAATAAAGATTTTATGCACCCAAAAACAGATCAGAAATTGCATTAAAGTTGCACCGAGAATCTTACTGCTGCCATTTCTTAACTTTTCAGGCCCTGGCTTTCTTACATTAATATTTTAAACACATCTGTATTTCACATTATCTACATACATAATTATTCATTCAAAGCATGGCATATCTTTATAGAACTTAGCAATATCCATAATTCAGATAAAAAATTCAGCTGTTCAAGAGAATCCTCCTAAACAAAAGAAACTTGTCAGAAGAGAGATTCGTCATCAGAACTGGAATGTCTGGGGTTATGCATGACTATCCCAAAAGTTGGGAATGAACTGCTTCAAAATGCAAGCAAAGCGCGTAAGTTTTTATAGCAACATGGAGATACGCATCTGTATAGAAAATTGTGGGTATATCAGAGACTTAAGTATTTTTTTTCCTTGTGGATTTTTTGCTTCTTTGAAGACCACTTCTGTAGACAATATGCATCCAATAACTACCGCTTTCATTTAATTACTTCATATATAGACCTCTCTTGTTGTGCATATGCAAGATTATTGATTTCTTTTACTGCCCATTAGTGCATCTCTGATACTTTCTTCTAATTAGAATAATTCAAAGGACAGTATTTTAGCCAACTAGCGACTCATGCAGAGTCCAGACTTTCGCTGTGCATAAATATGCATAGTTTTCTGTAACTTCAGGAGTGCTTGATTACGATTCTCAACATATTCAATCAGAAGGGGTTCTGAAGAGATTTTCATTTCAATTATGCATGCCTCATTATCATACTTTTAGTGAAGCGGAAAGTACATTACAAGGTGAGAGCCAAAATGATGAGATGAAAAGCACAAAGCATAAGTATCTTAGAAGGATTTCTAAATTTGTCTGAAATAATATTAATTCATAATAACACAAACCATCCTCTCTATAACACTGCATTTTTACATGTCACATTACAATCAGCTCTTCAGAGCATCATTCACAAGATCAGGTATAGCATAAAGCTTCAGTGAAGAAAGCACAGAGTTATCACTGGGGAGACAAAAAAACACAGAAAGTATTCCGTAATGCAGTGGGTTTTACAGAGTGATGTTTTTCTAAGGTTGAAAATTGCTCAGAAAACTCAGGGCATGGTTATGAAAGGCAGAATTGATAGAGATAAAACCTGAGGCTAACAGAGGGAGCTAAACCAAGAGTGAAGCGATGTATTATTAGGAGATATTTGGAGCATGACGCTGAGGTCAGCAGATCAGAAAGTACAGCATGGTTTGGAAGGGAAAGA
>NW_010198476.1:3225-9356 GCF_000695765.1 Mesitornis unicolor
ACATGAGTCTGAAGGTAAAAGACAACACAAAAGGATTTAAAGAGAGAAATGATGTGGTTAGAAGAACATGACTTTCAACAGCAGCATCTCTGTTAGAATGGAGAGCTGAAACTCAAAATGGATATATGAGTAGTGAAGAAAAAGAGAAGGGATAGATACAAAAGGACTAACTGAAAAGTTGGGAAAAAAGTAAGAACTACAACCATGAAAGAAGTGGAGAGTTTCTAAGCTCAGGAAAGGAGAAACTAAATGAGAAGTGAGAATGATGTACTGTGACAAAAATATCTGAGAGACAGCAGAAAAGGCATAAGGAAATAAGAGAGAAATCTACGTTTAACAGTAAGACTGTTTTTACAGAGCAAAATACAGGGAGACCAGATTGAAAATAACCTAGAACATGGGGATGATGGAGCAACAATACAGGCAGGTCAGTTCCAACAGTGCAATGGTGGATATATTCACTATATAAAGTTATTTAGAACAGTGGAATGGAAAAAGTAGGGCAAAATGGTCTTCACATTCCCGGAAAGCAATGACAAGCCAATAAAAACCAAAGCAAACTTTATCTTGTTCCTTTATGGTAACAACGTACTCTGGATTAAAACTGCATATTCTTTGTTAAAACTATGACAGCATTTCAAGGCCCATGGGTCTTTATCACTCTTTTAACTGCATGACATGAAACTAATTTCACCTATGTGAATCTTAAAATATTACTGATCTGTAGTCTGCATTTTATGTGCATTTTAAAAAAAAAAAAGAAAAAATCACTCTGAATAAAATCTAGACAATTATAATTTAGATTTAGACACAGAAAATGCTCTATCCTTACAATATTTCCAAAAAATTATGTTTCTCACTAAAATTAATTCTTAGAAATCTTTCTACAATACTAAAAAAAGTCTGCCCCATGGGATGTCCAACAAATCAGGGGATCTAACAGTAAATAAATAAATGGTGAAAGTAAGTTACAGTGAGTTTCCAACTTTTCACTTTTAATAAATGAATGTAATGAAAGCTTGACAGAGCTCCTAGTGTGATGACATTTAACGGACTAGAGTTTTGGGGCTTTCTCAAGAAATCATGTGAGTTTTATACCATTTGAATCCTTTTAGTAGGAGCCCAGAATCCATCTGTCCGTCTAAGCTGCTGGGCTAATAAGCTCCACTGCATGTTTTTTGCATTACTAATCTTTACACTAAATCCAATTTTACTTATCATAAGTACTCTACTTCCTTCTCTGGACCTCTGAGATAATGAAACATTTGCTTTTTGTGTACAAATAGCAAACTAGCAGAGAGAAGGACTGGTGTACATCTCCTATCTGTCACACACCAAAAGGGATTTCCAAATTTCATCTTTAAAGGTTGTTTTTTTTCTCTCCTCTGCCATTTATGTGTATATCTATCTACAGCTTGGACTGGCTCCCCTCTTAATTCTGAAAGGATTCACAAGATGAATAAAAAGCAATGGCATGCAGCACAAATCAAGGCAGAACCCAAAGGAATGTATAGTACATGCTCCTCATGCCCTACTAGCCAGAAACCTGTCCATGACATAAACTCCATGATCTTAATCATATAAAGAAAAGAAAAAACAGGATCAATTCAAATATCTCAGGGGAATCCTAATGCTAACTCACAACCTGTTTTCACCCAGAGTAGTCCTAGATGCAATTTGCATTACCATTAAGCAAATAATTAACAAACTCTTTAACCTAGAAAAATATTTCAAAGACAGAAGCTTCCAAAACTACTCATGCTATAGAGGAGATCAGAGACAGAGAGAGAGAAAAAGAGAGAAAAAAAATTCCAAAATCTGAACTACCCTCAGGTTCTTGGGATCCAAAGATGTTGGCAATCCCTAACAGAAACCCTAACAGAAAAAAATCCTAAAGTTTCATAACTAGTGTAAATATAAAATTATATTCCTCCCATTCTACTCTTCTGGCCTAGAAGCTTAAAACTTGCCTTATAAAATTTTTACGTACGCATATAAACTCACCACTTTTTCATGCATTTAGCATTTGTGTAAGGAAAGGAGAAGAAAAATAGGTATCTGTTTTTCATATTCTTTCCATGAACAATTTATACTTCTGATATCCTTATTCTGTTTCTTTATCACTGGATACTGTGAGTTCCAGCACACCCAAATGTGTAAGCAAGAAAATCCCAGGAAGAACAAGGGCTATTTCAGTTTTGTTTGACTTTAGAGAAGCCTGAACAGCCAAGGTGGTTAAGCAGTCAAAGAAACATAGCATTGTGAAATCACAGAACATGTCTGTCAGCGTAAGAGAGGAAATACAGACGAAGAAAAGGCATTTAGGAAATTAACATGACAGCTAGCAGTATATAAACTAAGATTGTATTCAGTGATTAACCTACAGGTGCCTTCATTAATACAACAACTATTAAAACTATTATAGAAATAGATTAATAGGGAGTCTACTAAAAAACATCTGCTAATGAAATACATTATAAAATTAATTGTTCCTTCCTTTCCTTTAAAGGAACTTCTGTGTTAAAGTGTCATGAATTGACATGGCTGATAAAACTGAACATCACCCTCAGAAAATTTCTGAGGATAACGCATTCTTAGTAAGCAATTAACTGCAGAAAGTTAAAGATATAGTGAATTCTGTTCTTTAACAGAATTTTAAACTAATATTCAGAAAATATACTACTGCCTTCATGTTTCTGAAACAGCAAAACATCTCAGGAAACTGATTTTGGGTATACGCAAGCCTCTCTTCCATACTCATTGCATATTTTAAAAATAAGCAAAAAAACCATATGCTTAAATTTCATGTCACTGAGAGAAGGTGAGGTAAGGTGAGAACTGTAATGACATTTAGGGGTTTTTGGAGGATATAGAACTTGATATCCTAATACCTACAGTAAATCTGATTAAAGGTTTCAGCCAAAGCTTTGATTCAAACAACATATAGAAATTGCAGAACCAGACAAATGCCTATTTACTGAGTTGGTAGTAGATGAACATAAGGGCCAAACACTGGCCCACCAGCACTACTGTATGGAACAAGCAGAAGCATTAAATATTGGAGATCCATGCACAGAGCTTCTATATGGGTCTGTGTCCACTCACAGACTATGAACTGCACAGAAGTGAGATATGTTTGCAAATATCTATGTGAAATTTGTGAACTTGTAAGTGATGAAAAAAAGATGTTTTCAAAATCTGAGGGTAATGGTATTTGTTATTTTCTTAGAAGATATAAAATGCTACAGCATACCGTATACTCAAGAAATAGCACTACTTTATGCTAAACACTGTAATACCTATTAACCTGTGGGTATTCCCTTAAAGCAGGAATACAAAATCAGTTTCCAATCTTAACTACAAATGTCAGGTCCCATGAGAAAATGACCCAAAGCTTTTTGTTGTCTGGATGTATTACTAGAAATGTCAATACAAAGACAAGTATTAGAAGCTTTTATCAGTCTACCTGACTTCCTCTGAAACAGGAGCTGATATTTATTCTACAATGTCAATATCCGTATCTGAGTAGTGTATTGCAAGATGCTCTTCTGACTTCCCCAGACCTCTTCCCAGGCCTCTGCTTATTCCTAATTTTTCATCAGATCCTGAACTTAATTCAGTCTTCTAGGTTTTACTCCAAGGGCTATCAATTGATCTAAGTAACTTGGCCTCTGCCAGGTCTTTCAGTAGGCAACTACTGGTGGTAAATGCATGGAAACAGAGCATTCAACACATGTACCATTTATTTCTAAACACAGTGGACACAGTCTGTGCTAAGCAAAATCGGTTTCTTTCAAGAAGAAATCAACAAGTGGAACATTTACCAATGTGCTGCCATTCCCCAGCTGTCTCCCAGAAAGGAACTGCTTCACAGGGTACTTGCAACCCTGTTGGTTGTTGCAGGCAGTGTACAGCAATGAACTCTGCCATTTCTGGACCCTGTCCCCTCATTTTGCCAGCAATATGTTTTCCATGCTCTGAATATCCCAAGCTTCAGCCAGTGCAAACAAACCTGCCAATTCAAATAGAATCATCTAATAATGGCCTATTTTATAAAGTTACCTTGAAAAGAAAAAACCTTAACTCTTAGCCTTCTTTTGGGTACTGCACATGCTGATTCCCAGCTTAGTCCTTTGAATTCCAGCGGGCAGTAAACAGTAAAACTGAGTGATACATAATGCATAACCTGAGTAAGAAATATATACATTTTCCCAACTTGTAACGAACAATATACATATCATACAGTTCTTTTGAACTCTACAGTTCCTACGTCTTAATTGTATGTGAGATAGGGGAGAGGCAAGCAAATTATTAGACTAGCAAGATGTTGCAAGTTAACCCCAGTGGGCAGCTGACCAACACAGCTACTTGCTCACTCCTACCTCGGTGGGACGGAGAAAGAGGAAAAGAAGAGTAAAACCAAAAGAACTTGGAGATCAAGACAAAAACTCTTTAATAAATTAAGCAGAAGTTGAAGAACAGAGATAGAAAACAAAAAAAGTGATACAAAGGCCATCACTCATGACCTCCCATGGGTAGACCAATGCCCAGCCAGTTCCTGAGCAAAGATGGCTAACCTAACTAAAACTCACTCTCTTCCCTTTTACTTGGTGAGCATGATGCTATAAGGCATGGAATAGTTCATTGGTTCATTCATTGGTTATCTGACTGGTTGTGCGTCCTTCTCTTGCCCACCCCCAATCTACTGACTGTGGGGGCAGAGCGAGAAAGAGAAAAGTCATTGACACTGTTCAGCAACAGCTAAAACATCAGTGTGTTATCAGTGCTATTCTGGCCACAAATCTAAAATGCAGTGCCATACCAGCTGCTGTGAAGAAAATTAACTCTATCCCAGCCAACCTTGGTACACAAGAGATTTCTGAAAAAACACAGCCAGAGGTGGCTGGAGGAAATGATGTCTTGTGTCTCTGGGCTCATCTCACTGCATTTGACTTAACAACAGAACAAGTTTATGATACGTATATTTTTGCTTGCTAGTAACACTTTGTATCTCCTATTTTGAGCTGTGATATTCTTTCATAAATTATAGTGGTTTCAGTAAACAGACATGACTTTCCATAATATCTTTATTAGTCCTTTAATATTAGGCCTGAACTCTGAGTCTGATTTGACTTTTCTTTCACCTAAATGTTCCAGGGCAAAAGATTTTCACTCACACTAACTCAAACTCTCCTCATACAGTGTAGTCTTCCTCACAGTGAAGATACACAATCTGAAAAAAGGCACTTCACATTCATTAAATTTTACAAGTAATATTTAAGCAATGTTGGTCAGTAACTGTCGTCCCAAAAGAGTAACCACTGCCTAGTATCCTTTACCGAGGGCCATATGAACACAAGGCAACTCTACCTACAGGTCATTTAACTTGGTTAGCAGGAATCTACAACTACCTCATGAGAAACAAGATTTTACCTTCTACATTTCAGATAAGATTGTTTCAGAATTTTAAATTCTGTTACTAAAGTAAATCTATTCTAAACAGAAATTAGCAGCTAGATAGCTATAGGATATGTGGGATATCAGAAAAATATCTAGGGAAAAGATGTACAAATAAAGGCAGACACCATAGCAACAGGCACAATTTTTAAGGTTTAAGCACAAAAGAAAGCCTGCACTGACTTTAAACTTGAAGTAAATCAGCCATCAAAATTAATTTAAACTAGATACAAGACTTGCACAGCCCAATTTAATTTTATGAAGCACTTTTTCAAGCAACTATATGCCAGTTGCAATGTACAAGAAGAGATTTGGGTGTTGTATCCTTTACTGTAGCAACTACATGATAATTTGTCTGTCAACTCTCTTGCTAGTTTAAGTGTTTCTATTAATCTACTTGTGTTTGGATCAATTCCAATTTTCTCATCATCTGGGCAGCTTTCACAAAGATTCCATATTTCATAAAAAGAACCTCCCACAAAACACATTTTCTTGTGTCTTCCCATATGTTGCATTTTCCTTCAAGATAACTCTTGTCTAGTGCCCAAGGTTAACATTCCTCTGTCATGGACTGGTTGCACCACTAATGTATTCTGGATCTACAGAGATGAAAACCACCTGATTTACTCTCGTGAGCAGGAATTCCCTCGTTCAGTAAGATATTTGTTAAGGGA
>NW_010198476.1:9387-14185 GCF_000695765.1 Mesitornis unicolor
AAAGATTTTGCATTATTTTAAAGGTTTATTTTACACTTTTAAAAAATTATTTTACAAGGCCAGCATCGATGCTCTTGTAGTTATTAAAGCAGATAGTACTAAAAACAGGTTAATACAAATCTATAGTAAACATAGGGTAAATATAGGTTAACGATGATGATAAGTCTGTGCATGGCTAACTAGTTGATGGTAGAACACTATTTTCTGTGCTATTTCAGATTTCATTATTAAGATGGGATGACCGTAACTGATACTATATGCTAAGTGTGTAGTATGGGTGTTCAAGCAGGTTATTCTAGTTGTCACTTTTTTCCATTGGGCTTTTTAAATGGAAAACTTGATTTTAAAGAACACTGTTGTTAGGAATGAAGACTATTCCTCTAACACCAAGAATACAGTACTGCTGGTCTTCATAATTAGCTTGGCTCTCATAAAACAGATCTGCTTCATAGTATGTGACACCACTAACTTGATGGCACTGATACATTTTATGATACAGCAATTGATGATTAATGCTATCTTGACCTAGGAACCCATAATCACAGATGTGTATGATTAGTTATGGAAAAGGAATAGCAAATATGTTTTGAAGACGGACTCAATAGAAGACCACTAAAACTATGTTTTGCTACGAATTCTGGTTGTAAGGGTTATACAGGCAAAACCTAGTGGGCACACAGTTTTATATGACAACAGGAATGTTGTCGTCTGCTCTCTTTACAGTTGGTGGAGAGACAGGAATGTCTGCAGCAGAGTCAAGCGCATCCAAACCTTCACTGCCCTGAAGATGCTCTCCCTCCATTCACTCCAGGGAAGACTAGAACAGTTGGCTGCACATCAGAAACACCATACTCAGACATCTAGCAACAGAGAGGATTAATCCAGGCCTCAGTGATTTGCTATTCTCTTCATTTCAGTCTGCATTTGGTTTTTTGGTTGTTTGGTTTTTTTTTTAATTCTATCATGGCTAATGAGTTTAATATGGTGGATGGATCTGCCCGAGAAAGATTCTGTAATTTACTACACAGTGCTTAAATGCAAAGGAAAACGGATGCTGAGCTATTTATCCTCTGAATAGGCATGTCCTAGTAAGAAAGAGATATGGAAAACTCTCCTCGTAACAGCAATACGTTGAAATGTCTTTAAATGTCATGTTGTCAGCAAGTATGTCAGAAAAGTCTACACCCTTTTTTCATGCATGAGTACAAGCATCATCACCTCAGTGCACAAGGCTTTTTCTCTTTGTGGCAGGGACTCAAAGTAATTATCTTGACCATGGCTGTAAAACATAGATAACTAGACCATTAAAGCCAAAAGGAAAAACATCTAGGGCATGAATGTTTGGAAAGAATTAGTAACTCACATGAAAATACAACCATATGCATTACTTGATAGGTAATACAGTATGGATGGTTCCCAGAAGGCATAAATACAAACCGAATTTAATCAACAGCGGTTTTGTTATTGAATTTACAGCAAGGAGAGTAGTCATAATCCTACATCAGAGGAAGAAGGACACTAGATAATTTGTTGCAGATTAACAAGACTACTGAGAGATAAATAACGTACATTTAGCATTTTCAGAGTATTAGAATAACTATAGTCAATGAAAATGTTAAAAGATATGCTCAGATAAGACTAAAGGAAGTTGTTTTTCTTCCCAAGGATGTTAAGCAAACTCTGCTATATTATGAAGTTTTGAGATTATTTTCAAGGAATGACTGTTATCTACATCACTGAATTATTCCCTTGTATTATGCACTCTTTCTATGATCCACATCAAGTAACAAAAATAACTAGTGATTTCTAAAAAGAAATAAAATTGTGTATTAACGCATCCAAAAATATCTAAATACATCAAACAATACATAAAATTCTGCCCATTCATATCAATTCATATCTACAAGGAAAGGTTCTCCAGTGACAATCTGAAGGAGAAAAATGCAGACTTTTTAAAAGGCCACAGCTTGTTTCTCAAAAAAAGGAATGATCCTTTTTACCGCAGAACTTTTCTACTGTAGAATATCATATTTAAATAAAATGCTAACAAAATTAAGGAACACAGAACTCCTCATAGTTTTAAAAATTTTCTTCCATAACATATCCTTTCTAGTCATGAAAATCATGACAAATAGGTAAGAATATGTCTCTTCTGTTCTTTCACAGCAATTCAGTACTGACAGTGGTCTGTCTTTCCCATGGTCTTTCACTCTTTTCCTTCAATCAGAAGAACAAAATACACAACTGCCATCTCAGTTGTTTTACTCTGCACCAGCAGGCTCACTTCTGAAGATTTCAGTCATTTCTGTGACAGTGCTGCCTCTTCTGCTTAACAAACAAGTCATGCTTCCTCCTTGGAAAATGAAGTGGCATTTTTATATTTCAGTGATCAAAACACACAAACGTACAATTAGTCTTTAATCAGAGGATAGCAGAATTATAGCAAGAACACTAATGTAGGCCTTAATACCATTTATGATGGAATTTACTGAGTGTATTTCAAATACCTGATAGGAGGACATCTAGCCTTAGCTTTCCCTTTACTTGAGATAAAAGCATCGGTATCTCCAATGATGATTCATTCTACCTAGCTTAGATACCTTCTTTATAAGGAAATTAATCCTCTTTGGCCACGTCTTTCAGGTACACCATTTAAGACGCATTAGAAAATGAGCAGTGTTGTACTATTACGCACCACATAACTGGACTAACTGCAAATTCTTCATATATAAATGAGTGTTAATTACTAAATAGCTTTAAGGCAATTGCTCTTTGGGTTTGTGTGTATAGATAGATGTGTGATAGAAGTATACACAGCTATTCATATGTACTAAGAATATATACGTATGGAAATATTTACCAAAGTGAAATATATTTAGAGCAGAACTACGGAAATCCACCTTTTTGTTTCAGTTTGGTTTGTGGACTATGATTATAATTTTAATTAGTAAAACGCTCTGAGAAAGATATTAAATCTTAAATTATGGTACAATATAGTCATGGCAGTCATTCCTCATAACCCTCAAGTACTTGAAGATTCTGTTTTTGTAGGGGACATTTTGTTTGGTTTTTAGGGGTTTTTTGTTTGCTCTTTGGAATTTTTTTTTTGTGGTTTTTTTTTTATGGCAGTAGAGACCTGGAACGATTTCCACAATGTTCAGGAATATTTCACATTCAGCAATGGCAGTTATGACATGACATTTCCTATCTTGACAATGTAAATTTTGGCTTTATCATTTTCAAGTGATCCCAAGGGCACTACAAAGCTGACATGTTCAGTACCCTGATGAAAGCTAGATGTTGTATCTGATCTATATAGTCACAAGTAATGATTACATCCTTTAATACAACCGTATCAGCCACATGTACATTCAAGCCCCTGGGGGAATAACGAACTGTAACACGAACCTAAAAGGCATACAAGTTCAAGGCAGTGAAATAAGTTAAAAGAAAAAGCCTGTGCACAGAAGTTGTGAATGATTCTCTGCTGCCCAAAACCTGCAACATCGGTGTACAGTGTGGGGCTGAAGCTGATAAATATAAGAACATGAGACTCTTCTCTGTTCAGTCCTTAATAAGCAAATGAATAACAATATCATTTCATGCCCCTCAATAATTCAAGACAAATGCCCAGAGTATTTCTTTTTTCAGTTTGTTTTCTATATCCCATACTGCTTTGTAGAGAAAAATGAAAAGCAAACACAGAACAAAAACTATAAAGTATCAAGGCACATAAGGACAGCATATAAACAAAGGAACAAAGCAAAATCAAATTAAAAATAATCAATAGCTTATTCCAAAAAGAAGGATTTAGAGAACATTCTTGTACAGAATTAGAGTATAACTTAGCTTCTCTCACCTTTCAGTAACAATGTGGGTTTGTGGTTTTTTTTTAGGAAAAGAATGTAAAGGAATTTTAATAATGTTTACTACATTTTACTGTGTGCTGACCTATGCTGTAATTTATAAAACTTTTTGTATTTTACAGCATTTGTCCAACAATGTGAGTTGTGATTCATCAAACATGAAAATATTTTCCAGATTATTAAGCTATTTTACTTAAAAGCAGTGTATAGTTTCTAACTCCACTTGTCAATTCTTAACTGCATTTAAAGAAAGGTCAAAGACATAAGTAAGATATACAATTCAGATTATGACAGTATCTAACATATAACATGTAATTTCTAAACCTATAAAAAAGTGATTCTTAGCACAACACATGAAGATATAAATATATAGATGTGATACTAAGAAATAGATTAAAGAAAAAAAAAACAGATCCGTGTAAGAGCCTCCAGTAGCACAGACTGGATTTAACATTTGGTCACATGTAGCTTTCCCTTACTTATTTATTTTGGCTTTGAATAAAGCACATTATTCTCACCTCCATCTGTCACAAAGAAATCCTTGTCCCAGTTTTTGTTTGTATCGTTCTCTGTTTCCTTCACAGCATTAGAATTTCTTTCTCCACTAAGGACAAGCGGTCTCTTACAAGACCAATATTTCAAGAACTGATTTTGAAGACAACATACCCAACACAAGTTCAGTGAAGTGCACTACACATTCTTATTACAATAAATTTCCATGAGCATTTTAAAATAGAAAACAATTTTGTGGAAAACCTTAGTGTACATAGTCTTATAAACTGGCCTTTTTGCAAGGACAAGGAGGAAGAAAACATGACAACTGACATCATTGGTAAAGGGAATAAGGTTAACTAGGGCAAGAAACAAAGAAATACGAGGCATAGGAACATAAATACCTCTTGAAGGTATCACAGAATCACAGAATCACAGAA
>NW_010198477.1:0-11965 GCF_000695765.1 Mesitornis unicolor
AGGACATAGCCATCCATGACCACATTCCATTTTCCTAAAACCTGAATGCTTAAGAAACTGTCTGGTACAGGTTTCACTTTGTCAATATGAAAGGAGGATATGGAAACAATTTCCTAAGGCTAGAAATAAGAAATCCTTAAGAATAGCAGCAAACAAGTGTTAGACATTAGAATTTAGACTATTAAAAATATTAAAAATGATTAACAGATTATTTATTTAGACTGGTTCACATTCTATATTTCCATTGTGAGTCACTTCCTTTATATAATGAGCTTAGTAATTAACTCAAAGCAGCCAAATCTTAAGCAAAAGCTTCTCTTTAGAAAGCACAAAAAATTGACAGCTTTTTTTTTTAAACAGCTACATTGAAAATTTGCAAAGAAATGCACAATAAATACTTTTGCAAAGACACAACAAAGTCAAGAAAAGCTGTCCATCTGTCCCTTTCATATAGTACATAAGTGTAAATTTCACTCAGCTCTTGGCATGAAGAAAAGGGAATGAGCACACAGATTATTTTCTCAGGCTGTACAGCACAGAGTGAAGATTTATTGCTGTTTTCAGAAGTGATAAAGATGATCTGAACTGTCCAGAATGTTCATACGCAAGCTGTCTTCTTGAATCCAGTTATTCTCCACCAGAAAAATCCAATTTCAGTAGAGAAATGCTGTGTAATCACAGGTGAGAAATTGTAGGCCACATCCCAGAGCACACATGTCACATCCCCATTCCAGCTGAGGGTTAGCAGAGTGAAATCAAACTACATATAGATTGTATAGCATGTTAAGTACCTGTGCCATAATAACAAAACTTCTAGTTGTCTGATGGTTGTATATTCAATCTTTGCTTATAAAACCATTAATTATTTCAGATCGAAGTAATAGTCTACACTACAGATACTAATTCCTTATATTCATCTAAATCCTTAGATTCATTCTTAGCTGAGCCACCATAAACTGAATTAGATGTCAGTGCATGGATGTTAGTATGTTCCTTTTTATGTGGGCTAGCTTTTCAACTCATACACAGTAGTAAATAAAAATTGTTTCTAGTAAGTACCATGTTAACTAGACTAGGCTTTTCAGTGCTTCAAAAATAGAAGCTAGGATGCCGCAGCACATTGGTTTTTCAGTCTAGGCACTTCTGACTTAAAATAATAGAATACAATTATATAATTTATAAATTAAGCATAACTAGCTGTATCTATCAGCATAATAAGAAAAAGAGGTTTTTTATAATGCAAGTGAATTAGCTTCTTTTAAACACAACACTGAAATTTTTATTGGAAGACATAACAGTGTCTAAACCATAAAGTCTATAGTTTTCTGCTGTCCCCCAAGAGCAAATGTTAGGACTAGAAAACTGAGCACTGATAGGTTGGTTTTGACAAATTTTTTCACTAGGTTGAAACGTCTTCCTGATACAAGAATGCATCTTCTCTGAGGGCTTTTTTTCACAAGCAGACAAGTATCCAAAATATTTAATAGACTGAGTGGATAGTCAGATGGGGTGACTCCAGTGAAACAGAAGTTCATTTTTTGATTTTTCTGGCTTCAGTGAACTATGAAGTTTTAGGCTGTGTGGATTGCAGATTGTGGAGCATATATTGGCTGGGCAGTGAGCAAAGGAAAAGGAGAACAGGATGAAAAAGCTGTAGACAAAAAGAAATCGCTATAGACAAAAAGAAAGTAAATTTCTGTTTCACTTTTCAATCTGATAGAAAGTTTTATATGATGTGACTTTCTCAAGACAGACCACATGCATAATTCCCACTGAGTCATTGCCAGGAATAAGATGCTGAAGCAAAAACTTTATTCTTTTATTAACTTTGTCTATATCTGATGTCCTGAAAAAGAGGATGACAGACTGACATTTCTCTAAGAGAGACAAGATTTTACCAAACCATTCTGGTGAACAGTGATTCTAAAATATTCAGATATTTGAAAAGCAATAGGACAGAAGCTGAGTACAACCACTTCAGCAGTGGTCATCCCACAACATGTAAAACACCGTATCAGGTGACCCTCAAGCGGTTAGTAACAGTATACCTAAAAGCATCTTGGTTAGAGCATGGAAACCTAATTATCTGTGTTAATAGATGAGACTTGTTAGTGGCTTCCAAATATGATCCAGTTCCTGTGGAACAAAGGTCCGTCAATATGGCACAAGTTGCAGCATTTGTGATGCAAATATTGAATGTAATTAATATATATTAGTTCTAATAACTAAGCAAAAAAATTACACTTTTATTTTAATTATAGAATTTCTTTTTTTTTCCGTGTCTCAAGAGACAGCCTGTCCTATCCTCCAGGTGATGATATAACACTTTACCCATTACTGAATTCTTTTTTTCCTTCCATGAATAATTATTTTTTCTAAACCAATCACTCTTCTTCAGACATCACAGATTTTGTTAGCATAGTTCTGTCTTCCAGTAAGACTGTAGGAGTGTCACAAGCAAGCATTTTCCTGATTTTTCTAGTGTTTTTCACCCAAAATGTTAACAAAGTGTGTTTTTGATGACATTCAGTGGCCATGTAGAGCAGAATATGAAATAGACGTAATGCTACATCATTAAAATTTCCATATCACCTAACATCACCAATGTTAGGTGATAGGACGTCCTGAAGAAGCGTATAACAGCATGCAAGACTGCCCTATATTTACTGCACTGGACATTCCCATCCTCCCAGTAGAAGTGTTTGCACATACCAAGAGGAGTCCTGGTCATTTTGTACTGGCGAACTGAAAATTAATCACCTCTACTTTTATATCTGTAATTTCACACCCCTAGGAGATACGAATGCATGTTTGTTGTTTATTGTAGTACTTACTAAATCTAAATATTTACAATGGATTGACGACCTCTCCTGAACTGCTTCCATAGACCACTGCACCTACTATCAGTTAATAAAACAAGAAATGTATATAGTGTGTCTATTTAAGACACCAGTCTTAAATCCCTTCTTTTTCCTTTGCAGCACAGAAGTACCCAAAGTGAGTGACCAGTTTCAGATCAGAAGGAGTGCTGCATTTGTACAGCACTATCCTCAGAGCAGCAAAGTCCTCTACTTGAAATGCTCTCGAGGTGATCCTACCTTTTTTAACATCAAATTTTTTAGAGCTTTTTGTTCATCCTTAGGAATGGCACCTAGACAACATATACACATGTAGCCAGCTATGGCAGAGTCTTTCTAGAATTGTATTAATTGAATGGCAACACGTGGCAGTGACGGTGCAGACACTTAGCTCCTGCAAGTCATCTTAACAGTGAGTCCCGAAAGTCATCTCAGTCAGAACTAAGGTGTCAGCTCTGACTGTAAACTGTACTTTTTTGGTTCACCTCCAGCCCTCCTACCTACTGGAAAAAGAATTGTAACTGGTCTTTTAATTTCCCCCAAAACTGTTAAGAGATAATTTATACATAAAGGAGAAGTTTTCTAAGCCCAGCAACTTATTTGTGGCTGATACCATGAATATGGCTCAAACCAAATATTTTTGATGTGTTAAGAAAAAAAAAAGCTGCAAGGCTTACTATGTGGATAAATACATTTTATTAAAAAAACAAACAAACAAAACAACAACAAAGAAAACACCACCAAAAAAACCAAAACACCAACTAAAATCCTTAACTCTTATGCATAGTAATAATTTTTAGGAAAGAACTTCAAATGTTAATATGTAAAAATACGTCAGAATTTCTTTTCTTCTTCCTGTCTTACTTCAAGGGATGTGCATGCCAATATACAAGAATACGGGAGATCATGGAATCTATCAATATTTGGTTCTTTTGCAAAACCAAGGAGTGAAGCAGAGTAAACTTCTCACACAAATTAAGGTGAGACAAGTGACATCAATAGTGTGGTATTTTTGAATGCATAACTGAAGTCAGTCTTCTTGGTTTGATAATGGTAACAAATTAACAAACAAATTCAGGAGGACAAAACCATGCATTCAGATCACTGAGATTTAAAAAAAAAAAGTACTTCCAAACATCAGAATACTTTTGAAAGCAAATCACATGCTGGTAATGAAAACTTGATATCCATCTGCAGATTTATTAAGCATATAAACTTATAAACAACTAGATGTCTATCAAAATACATAGATTTCATCTCAGATCTTTTTCCTATGAAGGAAACCTACTTCAAGAGATAAATTTGATCTTAGTTGTGTAAGTAGTTATCTTCCTGGAAAAGTCAAGGCAATATATCATAATCAGCAGAGCAATCCAGCTGTAGCTTCATATTAATATAAAGCACAGCCAGGCTGTAAAACACTCATAAGATTAAATTTTTTCTTCCACAAAAGCTTCATGGACAATTGCACATGAGTATACCAAAACATATGTAATCACGCTATTCAAGACCTCTCAAGATTAGCTAAATCAAAACTTAGCTAATTCTAGTGTTGACGGGGTCGCAATCACAACAAGAAAACTTACTACGCAGTTGCATATAGGCAGGCACTTCTTTATTGCAGCACTGGGGAAACACAGAGGATAGCTCCTCTAATTGTGCTCTGAAGTCCACACATTTTCACAGCCTATTTATACATTTTTAACAAAGCAAAATTATACAAGCATGCATAAAATATTCGCCTTTTAATTTGCTCTTTACCTTCCTCACTACCATGCCATATAAGACATTGAATTATTTCAAAAGCTTACCCCTATATAATTTCAACATGAAGAGAAAAGAAAAGTTATGGCCTACATTTATGATTGTCTGACCACAGCTATTATCCTGCATGCTATTGTTTAATTCTTATCACAACTATTCTTCTCTTGAATGCTACGTACCTTCTTTAAGCACTTAGACAAATATATCTTGTGGTCTTTTTCTTAACTTTGTGGTTTAAACAAATACTTATTCTAACTACTTAATCATCAACCTACTGTAATTACCTTGATCGGTCAAAGTGTTGTTTTAACTCTACAGCTACAAAAAATACCTAACTATTTTAATCAACTGCAACACTAGTACCAAATATAATACAGTCTCACCAAGTCCTGACTATTTTGTGATTTAACAGGCTCAGCTTTGAGTAACCTAGTCCAAGCACCTACATTTGAACTCATGGCTTGAACGCCTGCCCAGAGCAGTTTGTCTTGGCTCTGAGATCCTTTCCTAAACACAACTGCCATAAGCAGTATCTAGTCCTCTATCTCAGCATAGCATTGCCAGGATTTGTCTACATTGCTGGAAAGATGCAATGCTCCATTGCAAATTTGCAGTTTATGAGGCCTAGATTTCCTTCCATTTGAGATTCCACAATTCAGCCAAATGTTCTCAGTCCCTTTTTCCCCATCAAAAACAGGAAAGATATTAACATCCCCAGCCTGGTTTTCTTCCTAATCACCCTAAGTATCCTCTAACTTAGAGTAAGATGTTTTTCTCCTTCCATCACCAGTCCACATCTCACCAGATTCTTTGCCCTAAACTGCTCCTCTCTAAGTTTGTTCATAAATTTTGTTCCCTTTCCTTGCCTCTTCTTGAATCTGGATGTCAAACATACTATCACTCTATGCAGTAGAAAAACGGACGCAGTTATGTTTCCAAATTCTCTTCACCCTAGTAATCATTTCAGAGAAAACTATTTTAGTCATGCTTCATCAATGCATAATAACAGTACGCAGACTTTCTGGAAAACACTCAGAGCTAGGTAAAACCCTTCAGTGAAGAAAACGTTCAAGTCTGTCTTGAAAATACCAATTTGTGGCACTTAAAAGATAAACCTGGACAGATTTTTACAGTTATGGTTAATGTCATTCACCTGATAAAGCCACACTGACAGAATTCAGGTTCCCAGCCTGAAGCCTGGAGGTGTGATAGCATTTTCCAAAACAAACCCATCCATTCCTTTTTTTTATTGTAGAATAAAAAACAGTATTTTTCCCTATTCTCCTGGTCAGAAACAGTTTAGTCATTTGGAGATTCCAGAAAACAAACAAGCTGAAACACTTATCTGGCATACAATACCTCAGCTAAACCATGACAGATAAGCATATTATAAACAACATGAAACAGTCTTGCAAGATGCAACCATAGCAATTTCCAGAGTATTAATTCTAAACAGCAAGTGCACTGAGCTGCAAGATGGAGTCCAAGCAGACATACCTTATGTAGCCTGAAATAGCTCCACGGCACAACAGGATATGGCCACGTAATAACACACACACTAGGTCCCAAGACAAGTAAAACAGCCGAATCAACAAAGTAATCAGATACCTTCTGCTCAAATCCCTGTACAGCTCTTTCATGAGTCACACATATATGCTGAGGTTTCCAGAGGCAATGCTGCTATAGTGTCACAGACACACCCTAGCATAGCCCTTCAGTTCACTCAGACTGACACATCTTTGTACGCTCTGCAGCTGAGAGCCAAGATGAATTAGTATTTGGCCCAAGTGCTTAGGAGACTGTAGGCAGAAAGGCAGGTAATAACATCCTGCCAGTGGTAACCCTTCTGGCCTGGACATGGAGGACTACAAATCCATCTCACTCTTGGGCAACAAGACACTCTGCTGCCAGCTGCACAGGCCATTCTTCATCACCATGCGTGCCCCTTTTTAAGTCTTGACTTTTGAAAACTAGCATTTTTGCCATTGTTCATCCTACTTATTCCCATGAAACAGCTCTCAGCCCTTTTTCTCATGGTGTTTACAAGCACAGACTTTCTTCAAGCTATAGTACCATGGCCTCTAAGCATCGTATGAGGGAATGAGTCTGCTCCAGAAAGTTCAAGTCACAGCCAGCCTCCCCTTCCAGCATAACACAGCAGGCTAGCAGGGTCTTCTCATTGCTGGTGACATCAACAATATAACAGAAGAAATTACTCCATTAATTATTCTGGCTTCACAATTTCACTTTTTAGGCCAGTCTGTTGAGAGCTGCTTCCCATATTCTGTGAATATGGCAGAAAAGCTGTAATTTTCATTATAAAATTAGACTTATTTCTATTACTAAGAAAAAAATAGGAATAAAATAGTAATAAAACAGATTTTTTAAATGTGTTGTTATTAATGAGCATCAAAGCAAATATAAAAAGAATGAGACAACAGATTCAAGCAGCACATTATGTTGACTGAATTAAGTTCCTAGACAATAAAGAAAATTAACGTCAGCTTGACATTTTGCAGTAAAATGGTTGTCGTAGCAGCATCCTTATTAGATTAAAATAAATTAAGAAATACTGATAACAGCAAAAGTATGTAATTTTACACTACTTTCAAGGTTTTCAAGAAATTATGACAGCCCCCCAAGACAGTCTGTTCTCCATACCACACCCCCTTGGTCTCATGAAAAAAATAAAGAAATTAGTGTTTGTAAGGTTATCCTGGTTATAATTTTCTCTTAATCAGGATAAAGTGTTGTGGCTACTGTGCAGTCTCTGTTAATTCTGTTCAAGCACAGTTTGTAATAGGTGCGTTATCCAAGGGCAGTACAAAGTAAACTACAGTTACTCAATTTTTTCAGAAATATTTTCAGCATACAATTATTTACTAAGATAAGCTTCTATCATGGGAGATGAACAGAGAAGTAATATACTTTCCATGAATTCTTCCAGGATGAATTAAAATTTATTTCTCATGTACACTGTTATGATTGCTGTTTGGTTGCTCAGTAAACACATAAAATACTATGTATTATTTTAAGAACCTGATTTAACAAGTATAAAATTTCCTATGTTATATGTACGAGAACCCTATTCTATAATTAGAACACTAGTTGTGCAGAACTGTCATGTAGCACTAGTAATACTGAGTGCATGTATGGCATTTAAGAGAAAATTTTTAGCAAGGAAAATTGTAGTTGAGTTCAACTGAGAGCTAAACTTTTTTCTGTGTTTTAAATTTCATTCTTACCTATGCAGAACATTAATTCTAATTAATCAAATTTTACTCTTGGATTTGCAGCTAAGCTTTCATAGCCTTCTTCCTAAACAATTTTTTATCCTTGGTTTACTGCTCTGAGCCTTGGGAAAGGCAAAAGAACTACAGAAGTGCATTCTCGGAGAATTTCTTTTTCATTTTTAAAAACCTCGTGCATACATTTCCTTACTTTGTTCTTCCCACAACATCTGTAAAATTAGCACTGACAGTTCAATTCTCAGTCTTCAGTTTTATAAAGTATTGAAAATAAGAAAGTTATGGCTTGGGAGAAACCAGGCTGAAACTCGTAAACAGAAACACCTTTTATCTGAAGCCCAAGGGAGCAGTGAAATGTCCCTTTGATTAGAGATGGTGAAACAGTAAGAGCCATCACACAAATAACACACCACACTGGAAGTCCTTCAGGAATTTGAATTATATGGGCTGATGTTAAATGCCAAAGCTGGAGGACTAACTTGATTGCAGTTTTCACATTTGTGCACACGTGCAGAGAAACTAAAAAAGATGCAGTAAAAAAAAGAATAAGGCATAAAATATGTCAGAAAAGACAGGTGGAATAATTCTGAGGAAAGTGAGAAAAGCATTCTGGTGCTGAGTAGTGGTTGAATTAGATGTGAAACTACAAGAAAAAATGAACTATTAATTAACTGTTTCCTAAGTGTTTAGAGACACTCAGGTGTATTTATTTTTACAAAAGAATAGGATTGCATCTAATGCCTGAGTACATCACCAATTCCTCTTAGCCTAGAAAGTATTTGACCACATCTTTTAGGCTATGTGTGAGATCAGATTTTAAAAAGCCTCCTTTCCTCATCACTTTTAAGACCCTATGTAGAACAAAGTGAAGGTCAAGTCACATAAAGCAAGAGCTGCCAAGCACTTTCCCAACTCTTTGATGTCCATGAGCCAGAAGTAATGGTGTGAAGAACACAGAAGAAAGTGCCAATGCAGAAAAGGGAACCTCTCCAGAGAGCAGAGCACTAGTCTGCAAGAGATGACCGGAATTAACAAACTAGAAATAACAGGATGTAAGTTATCACTTTTTCACATTTTCATAAATCCAAAGTATGAAATAATCCTATTACAGAAAATGGTGCAATGTAACCTAAGCAAAGTGAAAAATCAAACAAATCCTTTTCGGTTATCAGAGGGAATGACACTATAACTCTGAAATTTTACACAAAATCATTTAGGAATTTGAAATACCATTTGGGATTTCAAATCTGTGCATTAGAAATATATTGCAAGTTTTCAAGTGATCACAGCAATTCAAGATTTAAGTCAAGTTTTTCTTTTAGAGCCACTATGCAGTACAGAACACTGTATCAGTGAATCACAATTTGTGATTAGAAACCTCTAAATTTCCTGCAAAGTGCATTCTGTCATGATACAAGGAATCACTACCAAATAAGCAAAGGTGTTCACATACTCAATCTCCTTCTTTTTACTCCTGCAAAGTCCAATATGTCTTACCCTTCAACAAAAGAGAAAGGTTGTTTTGTGTATGGTCTCCATCCTCACAGTGACTTTCTGTGCCTGGCATTTCTAACAGGGAAAAAAGCATAAACATTAACAGGCTCCATGGCTTGGTCTGAATGCTGTAAACTGAAGCCAATTTACCTTGTGGCACTTGGTCATTGTGGTCAAATCCCCTCCAACTTCTGAACTTCAGTTTTTTGTTAGCTTGCCTTTTCAGCATGCAGTCATCACTCCAGTGTGCCCCAAAATGCCTCCTTGACTTTTTCTTCCCTTTTGCCTGTTTCTTTTCTTCATCAGGAACTCCTACGCCCTGCTGCTGATTTCCAACAACCTCTCTCCCACAACACAGCACATACTTTTCCAGAAAATGACAGTGACACGGTACAAATAGCCTCCTCCTGGTCAGTGCTTCCACTTTAAAAAAACCTACTGAACACTTTTGCTAAAAAGACCAAAGGATCCTAAGCTGTTAATTCTTAACTGTGTAAAAAAACCAGCCACAGAAACGTCAGCTTGATTTTCTATGAGCTATGACCATGTCTAAGACTAAAAGCAGATAATCACTTGTGATCATGTTGGCATGCTTTAAAAATGCCATTATTTCACAAAAGGCTTAAGCCACTGACATAAGTAGCTCAAATTAAGTGCTCTATCAGTATGATGTCATTTTATCCAAGTTTGTTCAAAACATTTTGAAAAAGTTTTGAAGAAACAGTTGCTTGACAAATAATTTCTTTCAGCACATGTTGCCTATTCTCCCACAAGTGTCATGGTGTTACTTGCATTTCTGCATAACTTACAGGAACGCAGTTATGGGCTCACGGTTGATATAAACCTAATTGTGCAGTCAGGTGACCTGCTAATGCACAGACTTGGTACTAATAATGTGGAATCATAGCTTGTATTACCACTCTTACACCAAAATGCAGTGGCAAAGCACTGCACATCATTGTGTACTGCAACACAATCAAAACCAAATTAAACTAGTGAAAAGTCTATTTGTCCCATTAAACTAAATGCAGAACAGTTTCACAACAATAAAATTCAATGTCATTACTTTTCTAATTCATAACTGGAGAGGCTCTCTATGGAAAACCAAACCAGGGAAGAAAAAAGTTTCAAGGCCAATGTTGAAACACCAGTAAAAAAAACCTCACAAACATTTCTTGGAACTGTGTATTGTTTTTATTAGAACATTTATATAGAACAGATGTATCTAATGTTTTCACGTCATCATACAATAAGCATTGTAAATTAAACATCAGGCAATCATTAAAGTCTACCAGAAACAAGTTCCAAAGACAAGAAATAGACAACAACTAAAGATAAGACTCTACTTTGAATTTGCACACTGAATATAACAACTAAAAATTTCCTGAAAGAAGGTTAGAAATATGTGCTGATAGTAAAAGCATACCCAGAAAATGGAAATAGATTCAAGAGTGAAACAAACAAATAATTAAAGGAAATCACAGTACACTGCTAACAGGAAGCCAAAGGAAGAAAATGTTCTACTAGTGCAACAAATGCAAATAGTATACCATTAACTGCTAGCCCTATTATAGCTTTCTGTGCCTTTGGTACAAATTGATCCTAGTGGTTTGAGTATCCTTCACAGAGCTCAGATAAAATAATGTGGGAAATGAAGGACTGTAATAATAATGTGATAATTCAAAGCATCTGTGACTGAAGATCTATAAAACGGCTTAGAAACATGGCCTGTCAAGCACCTCTGAAGCCAAGATAGAAGAGAAAATGAAAAATCTCAAAAATCACAGAATCACAGAATAGTAGAGGTTGGAATGGACCTCTGAAGATCATCCAGTCCAACCCCCCTGTCAAAGCAAGTTCACCTACAGCAGGTTGCACAGAATAGCAACCAGGTAGGTTTTGAATATTTTCAGTGAAAGAGACTCCACAGCCTCTCTGGGCAGCCCAGTCCAGTGCTCTGTCACCCTCAAAGTAAGGAAGTTTTCCCTCCTGTTAATCTTGAACTTCCTCTGCCCACTGCCCCTTTTCCTGTCACTGGGCACCACTGAAGAGTGTGGCCCCATTCTCTTGACATCCACCCTTTAGGTATTTATAAGTATTGAAAAGATTCCCCTCTCAGCCTTCTTTTCTCCAGGCTAAACATAACCAGTTCCCTCCGTCTTTCCTCATAAGAGATATGCTTCAGTCCCTTCATCATCTCTGTAGTCCTTCACTGGACTCTTTCCAGTAGTTTTTTGTCTTTCTTGAACTGTGGAGCCCAGAACTGGACACAATATTCCAGACGTGGTCTCACCAGAGCAGAGTAGAGGAAGAGGAGAACCTCCCTCAACCTGCTGACCACACTCGTCTTAATGCACCCCAGGATGCCATTGACCTTCTTGGCCACAGGGGCACATTGCTGGCTCATGGTTAGCTTCTTGTCCACCAGATCCTTCTCCACACAGCTGCTTTCCAGCAGGTCAGCCCCTCACCTGTACTGATGCATAGGATTATTCCTTCCTTGGTGTGGGACCCTACACTTGCCTCCGTTGCACTTCATTAGTGCAACCCAACCTTCCAGCCTGTCCAGATCACACTGAATGGCAGCACAGCCTTCTGGTG
>NW_010198477.1:12156-22690 GCF_000695765.1 Mesitornis unicolor
GAAGACTCCTCGCATTCTTTCCCTTCTTCCATGTGGCACCCCTTCCATAGGATAAAGTCCTCTACAAAACTCCAATGTGGATCTGCCCATGGCTGCAGTTTCCTCACAAACTGCTCTGGTATGGGCTTCCTTTCTGCATAGTTCAGTCCTTCCTACAGACTGCTCCACCAAACACTCGTAATGGAGTCATGGCCTCTTCAGGCACAGCCACTTTGTCACGTGTATCACTGCTCCACTGTTGAATCTCCATGGTCTGCTGGTGACTCAACTTACCATCTCACCATGGGTTGCATTGGAACCTCTTCTTCAGTGCATCTCTTCCCCACCTCTTTCTTTTTTCTTCACTGACCTTGGTGTCTGCAGTTTTTCTCCTCACATCCCACTCCTCTCTCCACTGCAGGTTTCTCCTGATGGTTCTTGAAGACTTCCTGGCTCTCTTGGGCTTGAGCTTAAATTGGAACTGGACTAGCTGGGCTAGGGCTGCACTGCTCATACCGGGGCCATGCTGGTCAGGGCCAGGGGCAAGAGAGAGCAGACCGCGTGCACTGCACCCTTCTTAAACAGAGGCACTGATTGGCTTGGCCCAATCAGAGGTAGTCCAAAAGTGGGAGCCAGAGGAGCTTCTAGCAGCTTCTTACAGAAGCTGTGTCCATAGCCCTCCCCTGTTACCAAAAAAACCCCTTCACAGAAACCCAATACAGGTAGGTAAGAAGCTGAACATCAGTTCCTAAGTCAAGAGGACAAGTGCTCTTCCTGACTGGATTGAAAGAGAAATCCCAAGGAGTTCAATTACCCACTGCAAGCACTCTACAACTACATTCAAATTTTGTTTCAACACTTTAAGATGAAAGTTGATAAATCTAGGAGAACTTGAAAAAGCCACTACAATAATAAAGTTGTAAAGCATGTTTTATGAGAAAATGCAGAATTTCACTTCTCAAACAGAAGGGTAAAAAGTGATAAGTACCTAACAAAACTTACATAATATCCATATAGCATAAGCAACATAAACTTCATATCAACAAGTGGATGGAAGCTGAAGGTGTTTAAAGACAGATGACACATTACACAACTAGGTTACAAATCACAACAGAATCTCCCTGATTGGCCATTTTAATTCAGGATCGGGTATCTTCCCCTAATATATAAATTCTAACCCAGAAAATTACTTTATTCTACACTGACATCTGTTCAGACTAGATCATCAAATTTCCCAAGGTCTTACAGACTGTAAGTCTACAGAATTAAACATGTGTCAGTGTTTGCAGCTTTGAGTTTTCAATATGCTAACATTTAGGATCCCATGGAAAGTGGAAGAATGTGCTAAGAAAATAGCTATTTATTTCAAGACTTTTTCATATAACCTTTTCTCAAGAATATTACATGGAGACCTGACAAAATGTATCTTCCTCCTTGGCTTTCTTGTAAACAAACTTAATAACACAGCCTTTTACTGTACTAAATGTGTTTAAATTCATTTGAAGTTCCTGCTCAACCTAAAGCACAAAAAAGCTCCAAAGATTATATCTCTATGAAGAAGTTCATCATTTCAGTATGGAATACTGTACTCTCATTTTTCCCTTCCTGTTTTCCTCTTCTTAGTTAGTGCCCCCTGAAAAGAGAAAGAACGGTCAGAGTGAGCACTTGAAGGTACTGGTTTCTATACAGACAAGAGGCAGTGAAAGCCTTGGAAATGAGGGGGAAAAGTGCCAGCTGCAAGTTCCTCTTTTAGAAAATAATAAGCCTCTTGGACTGCTCAGATGCTGCTTGGCATGCCCTGCTGTTGCTCTGGATGGAGAGGATCAGGTATCAGCAAATTGACCCAAATGCTGACAGCAGATAAAATGCATGCCATTTCAAGGAAAAGGACTACAATTTAACAGTAGTTAAACTCAGATTAAACTCAGGTATGAATGAGTATTCTCTGCAAGGCAAGTATCTTCATTGCTTCTTAAAGAAAGCTTGACAGATTAATCGTTCCTTTTAGATGCTTTTAAATATGTTTAAATTTCTATCATGAGCTTGGAAATTTCTTTTTTAAAGTTATAAAATTTAGTATAAAGCAGAAAACACCCCCTTCCTAGTACAAGAGAATTATTACAGGAATCTGGTGTTGGTCAAGCAGTTAAGTAAAAAGGAAACTTATAAAGGCTCTCCCACGGTTAAAGTCAGCATACAAAATAAATCAGGCTCTGCTTGATCACAGGAGTTGAAAAGAGAAATCAGAGATAAAAGCAACTGTATATCAGATCTCTTCTGTCCATCTTCAACCCCCTCCTGCCTTCTTGCAGTTGCTAAAATAAATGATCCTCAAAGATCTGCTAGGGTTTTAGAAGACAGTATCTGGCTGAGCAGAGTAGCATAAACAGATTTTTTTCCAGTTTTATTATATTGATGGGTGATACAATCTGGGGTGAATATTCATAATTTCATTAAAACTAATAAATCAACTCTGATGAAGTTATTTACATGAGTGAGAATATTCACAAACACTACCTGCAAGATGAGGCAGAGAATCAACACTGATACAGAGAAGACAGATCAAGCTAGCCAAAGATACAATTTTTAAGGACAAGCCAGAAGATGGCAGATATTACAGAAAGGACTAATACCTGCTGCACAAAAGGTGAAAACTAAAGAAAACTCAAAATCTCAGCAAGAAATTGATTGCAGTAAATTTTTAAGTCCCTCAAGAGCCAATAAACACACACACACACAAAAAAATGTTTGGAAGGAAATTAAGTTTCATTTATAAGGCAATGAAGCCAAAATAAAAAAGGCAAAAGGGTGGGCTCTAGACTCCTGAAATACTTTCTACAGTTCAGAAAGTTTATCCTTCCTGAAGCAGTCAACTCTGCCACTGATCAAAAGCTACACACACATCTGCTATTAACTCAAGGAGTATAGTGTCACTGGGTTACAGCTGATTGATATTCTTCACTTTCTCCTCCAAAAATCCAATCTCCTCAGAAAAATATGGATGACATTTAGAGTATACACATACTGTGGTATTTGCTGAGGTTTTAAACAGTTATGAGTCTCAAATTCTGAGAAGGGAGCTTCTTTTTTTTACCTGAATGCTTGATTAGCAGAGAGAGGGAAAGCCATATTCTGAAAATATCTGGATATACTTAACATATTCCAGGCCTCACCTACTATACAAAGGAAAACTGCAGCATTCAAGTTCAGAGCCGCATCCTTCCCCTTCTGCACAGCAGTCTAATAGGGCAGATGTTGAGAAGCACTTCTCACCCCAGGACTTCACTGTCAAATCTAAGACCTGTAAAGGAACCATAGATAAAGTGGGAAGACACTACACAGCTCCTCTTTAGGTTGTAGGAATTTCATCTTCTCTTTCATGTGGCTTTGGATAGCTTGCCCAACAGAGGCAAGCAGTGGAAAGGTTGGATTCCTTGCTACAGCACTGACATTCAGAAAGGAATAGTCAGACACTTAGCTTCTCTTCAACAGAAGTAAAGCATGTAATGTAGCATAGGAAGCATTTTCACTCTATTTAAAGAAAGCTTTCAGTGAGATTTTTAAACTTCACAAATTTTTACATGGTATTGCTAAATTGAGCCTAAATTGAGACTAAAGCTGTTGAATTGTAAATCTGTATTGTCCAGAACAGGAATAATAGTCTGAAATGGGTAGGAATGCAAAGCTGGCTTCACTAAGCACAGACAGTGAGAGCTACTGTACCTTCTGCTTTGCTCCCAATTATATTCCTTTAGGCATCGTGCCACAGGGAGCATTAATTGCAGTGGATTCATCACAGCTGACAGAGAAGGAGCATGTCATGAAACATCAGGTTTGAGAGGGAAGGGAAGAAAAGAGATGTATAGTAGATGTATACTGCAGCCATAAATTTTAAGACTCTCTGAGAGACAGAGTTCATGTTATGGGATGACTAAATACAATCATGATTTTTTTCCTAGCTGCTTCTCAGAACCTGATTGTGCACATCTCCAGTTTTCTCCTCTTTATTCCAGTGTTTTTTTACTGTTCTTTTTAGACCCTGTTTTTGCATCTAATGCCTTCCATCTTAATTCCTGTTTATTTATTCTGATTGATCTTTTTCCTTTTATTTAAACAAAAGACTGTCATTGCACCATAGATCTAGCAATCCCATTACAAAAGCACAAACTAAAACCAATCTACAACCTTCTGCTTTTAAAGCTAAGAAGAAATCATGTTTAAGGTTCACAGTTATATAATAATTTTAAGGAGTAACACACCAAGTACATAAACCTCCTGCTGATTTACAGCTCAAAATCAATCAAGATATCATCAAAACCTGAAGATTGTTTCTGTTTTACAACATTTTTTAAGTTCCATTGAATTTCCTTTCTTACAGATGTGATTTCACAAGATAGAACATGATAGAATTATCATTTATAGGGAATGCAAAGACAGAGCCATCTTGTGGTAATGACAAGAGGTATACGAACAAATGTACTTTTATATATTGAAAATGCCCTTTAAATACATCAAATAAGATGAGCCTAATACAACTTGTCAAAGTCATTTCAAAACAAAAACTTTGACATTAAAACATAAAAATGTTTCATTGATAAAAATGTTTATTGTTTTAAAGAATTGTTCAGAGGTTCTATTGATCAAACAACATTATTGAAATTGTATGTATCTTAAGATAAAATCTGTCAAAAATATTCAGCTCTAATTGAAGTAAATACAAGAAGCTTCTATAATTTCAATATACCTAGAAAAGAAATGTAACCAAACAAATACAAAGGAAACCAGTGTCACCTAAAAATAGGATACTTCAAAAAAAATCCTTGGTAGAGGGGAAATGAAATGGTGCATCTAAATTGCAGAAGAAGTCAGGACAGATGTTGTTTTTCCCTCTGGTGGTCTCTAAAAAAGACTAGGTCAAGATTAGGGGCAATGGTACACAGGTATCTCAAGACAGTGTGGACTCTCCTCCTGTGGTCTATCTCTCTGCTGGTTTTCTGTCCTTCAGTTCCTGCATCTCAAAAAGTAAGTTGCTCCTTATCACCTCTGTGAAACATTTGGAGCTTCTGGTGGCAGTATTATCCTGTATTTTCAACACAGATGGGACGCACAGTACTATGAAAATTACCTTTTCACTGTTAAGAGGGTCCAGTAAGGTTTATCAGGTGAAAGTGGATAAACTAAGAAAGGCATTATTTAGACCGACCCATGATAATATTGAATACCCTAGAAATGGGAATGATTACAGCATAATCTACAGGAATCTAAATGAGCCCATCTAAATGCCATCGATCAGTATTCTGTCAAGTGAAAGGAAAAGATATATATATTAAATCTGGAGGAATACAGGAAAGCATTTCAGTGCTACAAAACATTGCTCAGTGCTGAATGACTGAGGTGTTGTGGGGTTCAGTGAGGTTAAACACTTCTGCTATGATCACAGCTCAAGGTCAGACACCAGCTTTGGAAAACAGTCTTACACTCCAAGCTGCAGCTTTTAACAGCAGCTGACATAGTCTTATACAGGCATATTATCTCTTAGTGTACTGGCATAAAAGCATCCACGCATGAGATGCTAATTGCTACAAGTTAACATAAAAATAGAAAGGACTGTCTCCAAAAATATTTGAAACAGTTGTTGAGAGCAACATAAGACATAGGATTATGTTGCCCTTTGGAATGTGAGAAAACAAATATGCTACCATTTTCAAATAGAGCACTAAATTCCCATGAGTGGATTTACCACGCCATATCAAAACAAGATCTTTTGTGTGGTACCAGATTAAAGAACACCAATATTGAGTCTGAAATGCTGAATGAGGTTGCAGAGTGACAATGGAGGAGATTGCTATGAACTGACCTGGAAGTCATCACAGGATGTTAGAAAGTCAGACACCCATGTAAGAGGCAACATACAGTCCAGAAAGTGTGCTTCTCCTACTGCTGTTAATTTTTATTAATATTATTTTCTGTCTTCTGAAGACTGAAAATCTTGGTCTAATGCAGCTTTCCAAAGATTGTAAAGGAGGGAGAAAACAGATACAGTCAAGATCACATTTCTGCTTTCATTAAGTTTTACCATAGCTACTTATATTTTTAAAAATAACGTTAAAGGAAACATTTTGATTCACCTCTAACCAGTAATTTTTTTATATCAGCAGCTTGATAGCTTGATAGTTTTAACCCAATTCCCCATCATGAGTACAGCTTCAACTCAGAACACACATATTGATCTTTTTTTAAATAAAATATAACAGTTTTTTAAAATAGTTGTAATAGTTGTTCCTGTTGTAAAGGGAAGGCAGTCACTTACTTCAGGCTGTAAACTATGATAACAAGAAAGACTGAAACATAACAAAAAGTTCTGAGATTCACCATCAAAGAGATAATTATCAAGGAAATGAAAACAAATTAAACACTACACTTTTGACACAAGTAGGTTTTGGAGTCATGATCTCCTTCTCTCTCAGAATTGTTTTCAGCTAAATCACAGATTTCACTTTAATAAAAAGCCAGAAGAATACTGCTAACAAAAATAATAGATATGGAATAAAGAGGAAAATAACTGATTAATGAAGGGGTTATGGAAGTCAAATGTTTCTAAGGAGCAATGACTGCCAGTGCTGTCCACAGCCAAGGAAGCTGGAAGGATTCAAAGGTTTTGCCAGCAAGGACTGCAGGGATGGCTGGTGATAATGAGCTTATCACTTGGCATGAGTCCAAGTAAATGCAAAGTTCCAGCCAAACAGGGTAAGAATAATGCTGCTGCTGTTAGGCACAGAAAAAATACATGCCTGTGATGAATGCCATATATATATGTCCTGCAAGGGAGTTAAAACAGTGGCTGGTAACTAAGACATGCTGAGATGCTCTAAAATTGATAGAATTGGGGTGTTCTCGATTTCTACTTTTCTACTGCAGAGATAATCAAGGACAGGAAACTACTTCACCACTCTTTCAAGGTGACAAATATTTATTGTGTAAGAGAAACACCATTCACACAGTATGTGTAGTGGAAACCAGCATAGCTAAGACCACTGGTGTGCTCACCTGCACACAGAGGTACACACCCATCTGGTCACTATTCCAGCATGGGGTGGTTGCGACCTGTAAGCAGTATACTGAGGGCGTGTAAGGGGTGGAACAGTCCCTCTCATCCCATGTCACTCAACTCACCAAAATAAGGCACATCTTTGCCTTCAACAAATAAAAAAAGCTTAAGGATGGCAAAAAGTAATCTGAGCAACAGATGCACATTTACCGCTCTTTGGACTAGTGTCCAGTTACTGACTGCACTGCATGTCCCATTCAAACCACCCTACATCCATCAAGCACTTTCCCCCTCTGCCTCATTGAAATGTTGAGTCTGTCTTTGCTTGGGAATCACCATCTTCAATGACTGTGTCTCAGATTATTGGTCTCTCTCTTCCCCTTGCACTAAGAGAAATCTAGATGGACTTGCTTCTTGCCTCTACTTGAACACAGATTTAAGACTGGATCATCTGATCACTGTTGATCATTGTTCTCACCTCTCCAAAAGAAATACTATTCACAGAAACAGTTCAGCTACCTTGCATACTTTTCACATCAGTAGGAAGAACAATATTATGCTGCAAGAACTGGACTTGCCCAGGATTCAGAAGAAAGCAAACTTAAAGGACTGTTCAATCAGAATTGATTACATTTACATTTTACTGTAGATAAGAAAAAAAATCTCCTTTTATGTAATCTGTCAGGAATAATTAAAGTATAGGAAAAAAAACAAACCCTGAAAGAGGTTTGAAATATGGCCAGCCATAGACTTCTGCAATGGTTGTAAAGGAACACAGATTTACCCTTGAAAATCTACAGCTGTACCTAAATTAAGACAAAGCTTTCCATGCCGATATTTTGTGCTGTCACAGACATACCACTGAAAACAGAATATTTTAACAGAAGGTGCACATATTATTCTGTGTCATCATTTTCCTTAAGGACGTTCAATAAAATATTTGCAGGAACTTTTTGCAGGAGTGACAGAAGGAAATGAAGGTCTGAAATATGATTATGGACCTCAAGAATGTACTGCTCAGGTAAGTACTAATAGTGCTCATTCCCTCACAATTGGTAATCAGGTGTGTTAAGTAAAATAAACCTGCTAGCATTTCAACAGATGTATGCATGGAGCAACATCATAGCACTGTCAAGGCTGGAGGGAGTAAGAGAAAACTGAGGAAAAAAGTGGTTCAGGCAAGAGAGAAAAGCAGAAGACGTGAAGAATATAGACATGAGAAACAAAAACAACCCCAACAAGAAAAAATACCTCCTCCTCAAATGTACTCATTTCTATTGGCCTTCAGGCAACGTGTCAGTGCTAAAAGTGACATCTACCCATACCATTTCTCCTCAAAGCATTATTTTATCACTAATACACCTGCTGCAAATATTGTTTGATACATAACCACTTTGCTAAGCTTTTCAAAAACATACTGTCCATTCCGGGTGGAATGAGGTGTTGACAAATGTTATGTCACATCTATCACAGTAATCGTACAACCAGCACAAACCTACACGCCATCCCTACTGAGACCTTACATGGGTGGAGGTAAGATAGCTATGCACCACATAACAGTCCTGCTTACCCATCCTAAGTGTCTCATTACCTTCTTACAGCAGCATCACCTCGTTGGCTAATACTTGGTTTATGGCCTACTATTATCCAGCTCCTTTTCTGCCATATGGCTTTCTGATGCTGAGTTCAGAGACAAGCAGAGGACTGCTGGCCGTGACTATATGTCGGGGAGGGTGAAATAGTTCCTCTCACTTTACCTTGCCTGGGTTGTCTTGCAGAGGAAAAGGATAACTGCATGTTCCAATGCTTCCAAGTGGGACTGGGATTTAGGATGACTGTATTTGTACACGAGATCATCCCTAACCATTTCACGAGTGAAAAGGCAGCAAAAATAAGAATGGCTTTCACCCACAGCAGCTGTGCAACTGGAGACAGCAGTGAATATAGCAGCTGACCTGGTTACTATCCATTGCAGAATGACTTCTGTAGCCTCCATAACAGGTTAAGAGTGCTCAGAGAAAGGTGTTTAACCCTCAGCTTTGCAGAAGTTATAGTTTCTGAACCTTGTATGAATCATTCCAAATACCAGAAAACGTAAAGTGGTGGATCAGGAAAGCATCTGGTATCTGGCTCTGAACTCAGATCCTTCCTCCAGGCTGAAACATTCTGCTTCACTGCTGGCTGGACAAATTGAGCAAGATTTGGCATAGAACTGAGCTAGCACCACCACCTCTTTGCTATGAATAAAGTGAAACGTGGGCCATGCAAGCTGTAAGTAGGCCTTCCTTCACTAACAGGTTAGAGTACCTGTACATTTTTTCTGTCACTAGACATTGAGTCTTTCACATTGTATGTAAAGCACTGACTACTGAGGTACTACTATTAAAAAAAAAAATCTAGAGAAAACCGTAACTGTAAAAGGTGTCTCTCTCATTGTGAGAAACAAATTTTTAAGAAATTTAAAGGATCCCAGATGAGTTTTTCCCCCAGGCATGTTTGTTGTTGAGCAATTCACATTACTCAGCACCACTTAAATGCTAGTTTATCTCACATATCACACCAAATTCCTTTTTAAAATATTTTGCAACCTTCAACTGCTTAACATGTGCTTTTGCTTTGTAAACAATTAGCACAGTATGGATAATTCTTAAGTATATTTGACAGCCAGGGAAGCAAAATGTCTATATCAATCTACATGCTTTTAGAGACCTTTTATAAGCAAGAACCTGTGTTTAATTGAAATTAAATTGAAAATTAAAATTGAAATTAAAGTGCTATCACTTCTTTAATTTAGAGGAAAGAAATTGCCAACATACTTGTCACTGAACTGCATTAATCTGAGTAATATTCAAGGGCCAATGTTCACAATGTGACCAATGCTGAGCTAGTCATTATGTCTGTTGGACATACCCCAAATGTTTTGATAATTATATCAACATCTCCCAGAGTATGATGCCATAGTTAACCACTTATCCTCTTGACACTGCTCAAGGTTTGCAAGACTTACCTTAGCAGCAGTCCTGCTGGGATGTTTCACACTTGCTGCTCTTTCAGAAATCATATTTTCATTGCCATTGTTTAAAGACCAGAAGACCATAAGAGAACTTTACATTCATCTTCTCAGTAGAATGCAGGTATGGAATTTCACCCAATAGAACAGTCCCACCAAAGGCTTCCACTTTAATGGTTAACATAAAAAAATAATTAATAACTAAATTGAACAGTTAAAATGTTATAACAAATAACAAAATTAATGTCATGAACAACATCCCGTTCTTCCCACTTCCAGCATTGAACAAATCTTTGACTGTTAGATGTCATGTTGACTATTCTGTCCTGCAAGTTGGAAGCTTAGCACAGTTATTGGGTTAAAGTGTTGTGTTTGTTCACAGACACACATGCAGTATCTCAAATTCACATGCATTAATTCTGAATGGGTGAAACTGCAGTTTACATAATCAAGCAGGAGAGCACAGAATCACAGAATCACTCAGGTGGAAAAGACCT
>NW_010198478.1:0-3076 GCF_000695765.1 Mesitornis unicolor
AGGAGGAGGCATCCACAACTTGCTTCACCACCCTCACAGAGAAGAACGGAGAATTTCTTCTTGATGTTTATGTGTGCTGGTGCAACCCCCTATTAGGCCATGTTGAGATGCCACATCAGCTAACATTGGTCTCACTGCAGGTGCCACAATTCTATATCAACAGCAGCCAGTATAAGCTGAAAACAATATGGCATTTTCTGATCCTGCTTACTGAGGTTGTTTCTACTTGCTAAGTGCAGCGAGCTAGGACAGTTGGGAACTCCCTGACTGTACCTGGAACTCCTGCTGCCTGGGAAACCTACCTAAGATCCCTCCTGCTCTGATCACAAGCCCACTTTAAAAGCTGCCAAGATCGCCTGATAAGAATTGCGGCCCCAATAGTTCTGACAAAAGTCAGTTATCTTGAGATCCTATAAACATGTGACCCAAAAGGGAGACCCTTTTAGATCTTCCTGATCACAATGGGCTGTGGCCACTATCTCCCCTGAAGTGGGATGCCTCTCAGGCACCAACTCCTCAAGGTGGTCTGCAGACAGAGCCAACGAAAGGCCAGGGCAAAGCCAGCCCTCCTCGATACTCAATTATCATTGAGGAATGCCAATGCATTGTGAGTATTTGCTGCGTAGTGATACCTGAGAACAAAGTTATTTCTGAGCACTTCCCTACTCCTGCTGTCCACACTGTTTCTGATACGAGCCAGGATGCTGTTGGCCTTCTTGGCCACCTGGGCACACTGCTGGCTCATGTTCAGCTGGCTGTCAAGCAGTACCCCCAAGTCCTTTTCTGCCTGGCAGCTCCAGCCACTCAACCCCAAGCCTGTAGTTCAGCATGGGGTTATTGCGACTGAAGTGCAGGACCCGGCACTTGGCCCTGTTGAAGGTCTTGACATGATTGAAGCTTTCATGGAAGAAGCTTCTGCATTTGAGGTTATTTTTATATCCCAACTCTACAGAAATAATGAACATCTGTGGATGTGCCACAGAAGGAATTGGGTGACAGAATGAGTGCCCTGGATGAATCAACAAGCGGAGATAGGCATCTTCTTCTGCAATCCATCCCAGCGACACGTTCACCATTTTGGGTCATCATGGTGCCAATGGGGCAGAACAAATATTTGGTCATATTCTTCTCTTTGTTGTTGGAAATTCAGGTGCTAGACAGAGATAATAACCAATGATAGCATTATTATATATACTACTATATATTGCTATTGGCTTTCTGCTATCTTAAGACTCAGAAATAACTTTGTTCTCAGGTATCACTACACAGCAAATATTCCAGCTTGACAACAAGATAAACCACTCTTCTTAAAGCCAAAAATCTGTTAAAGGAGCCAGTAAATTCTTGTTTATCTTGGCACATTAAACTTTAAGACAGTCAAAGATGCCAAAGGTACCACTCATTTTCTGCTGGTTTGCTGCATGGAAGTGCGTGGGTCAGTGTTTTTCCTTGAAAAAGAAAGAAAAATGCTTGCTTGAAGCCAAAAGAGTTAGATTCCATGGTTCACATGTACTCCAACGTGACTCTGAGAATGAATAAATACTGCAAAGTACTTGAGAAAAGCTTCTCTTAGTACTCATGAGTAATAAGCAGATCCCAGTGAAGTTTGCCCGCTGCTCCTAGCTCAGATTTAAGGAAAGCTATTAAAAGCATCCCATTTCAGGTAGTTAAAATGTACAGGAAACCTCTTATAAATAGGTGGCAATAATAAAAAAAAAAGAAAATCTTCATGCTTTTACCGTATCCCCTTCAGCTGCACTATCCTCCAGCTACCATCCAACAGGACATGAAAAGTTTTCACGCCCTACAAATGCTATGCCGATAGAGGACTTTCAAACAATAAAAGGAAAAAGAAATATATTAATTAAGTTTTCCTTCCAGGTTCCTTTAAGCCCCAAAAGTGCTCTCTGTATTGCACTGGATCCATCTGGAGTTAATGCAGCAATTAAGCTCTTATCACTGCCCAGAAATAGTTTCTCCTGGCCACTATCAAAGCAATAAATAACTTCCAAATAGTTGGTATTTGCTGAAGGCTGGAGCCATAGGATAACTGTCTTTGCTCAGATGGACAGCAGGGATGCTCACATTACCACAACTCATCAAAGATTTGCAGTATCAATTCCCTCCTTCTCGTGGGTTTTTTTTCAAGTTGTTTTTTATATTATTTTTTTTTTGACAGAAGTTTGAAGGAGAAGCACACAGCTCTGGAGTTACTGCTCTTAAATTCAGCAGCGAGAACCTTCTCATGGAGATAAAGAGGAGTCCAAAATGCTATCATGCTTATTAACGACGGCGTATGAAGACACTAATTCACATGATCCAAGTGTAAAGTTGTTGTTGATATGAAACGCTTACCAAAAGATTTCACAAACAGGGAAAATAGCTTAAAAAAAATGGATAGGCATTTTTGCTGATGAGAGAATAAGTGATTTTGAATGTACAAACAGCACACAGGGCATTAGCTCCTGTTAAGCAGATTAACCTAGCTGGACTTTTCAAGACTTTTCCCGATGTCTAAAATTATCCTCTGAAATGCAGAGGTGGGTTGTTTTTTTTTTTAATAATCACTTTGTGAATGCTCAGCTTAAAGATACATGCTGATGAAAATACATTTTAGCTATGGATTATTAGAAAATGTAGTTCCAGAAACAGGACAGCAATTTTTTTAAGCTAAAATTCCATATTTCTATCAACAGCCCTCTCTCTAGAGACCACATATACGTGAAAACTTTGAAAACTGGGCGTTTCAAAGGTTGCACTTCTCACAGCCGGCAAAAGAATAATCATTTTCACTTCATAACAGAAAGCTTAAAGGACAAGACTGAAATGCAGGTAATGTAGGGAAGCTTCGCTCCAAACCTCAGGTCTATCAAGGAGGTAACTCAGCATCATCTCCAGCGGTGATCAGCCAACTCCGACCTGAAGGAACACCCCAGCCAGCCCTGCGAGATGTCAAAACATCCCTTTTAGGCTTACAAAGCCTGTAGTGAAACCTTAAAATGTATGTAGTTAACAACAAAAAAGAAGCTGTACAAAGGTGCATGTTTAGCATTGGCTAGGAGCCTTCTTGAGAATT